>NC_140071.1:142462258-142699758 GCF_964194135.1 Talpa europaea | reverse complement strand
AGGAAGTCCCCAGCCAGGCTGGGGTCACTGCGAGGAGTCTGGGGGAGGCCTCGGTAGCATAAGACAAGAGGGGCCCAGCGAGGTGAGGCCAGGGCTGCTCCAAGGGCCACCCAGTATCTTACCGTCCACGCGCTCGCGCGGGTCAGCGGCCTGCCCGAGACGGCCTTAGCCCTGGGAGCAGGGTGTGGTGTTGGCGGCAGAGGCCAGGGCGTACCCTCAGGGTCTGCCCCCTCCTCTGCCCCTCACGGCCCAGCCCTGTGCCCACTCCACCTGCCCAGGCAGATGGCCACCGGCCACTCCTCACCTCCTTCCAGGTAACCCCCTCCCCAGCTCCACACCCCCCTGCGTCTCCCAGCAATTCAGGCCCCACATCAGATGAGGTGGTGGTCACCTCTGAAGTGGGGGGCCAGCGTGAGGCCTCGGGCTGCTGGGTGTGGACGTCAGATGTGTTAGCAACCCCAGGAAACGTGCGATCCTTTCCTAGTGGACAGTGGGTTCTGGGCCAGGAGGCCCCTGAGGAGCTGAATCATGGCATGAGGGCCGGCCCTGCTGACACAGGGGCTGCGACTTGGAGGACACCCCTCCAATGGTGGCCACCCCAAATGTGCCACTCCCGGCACAGGCCGCTGGTGAGCACCCGGGCATCCTGGCACCCAGTTTGTCGTCTCCAGGGTTGACCGGGAAGGCGCCAAGGCTGAGCTGCCCTGTGCGTCACCAGCCGGGGACACGCCAGTGTTACCCCTTGTGGGGATCACCATGGCCACCACTGAGCCTGGAAACCTCCCGCCCCCACCCAGGCTGGGACATCCCGACGGGGGCATCCTCTAGGGCCTGGATGTGGCATGGACAGGAGGAGGCACCTGGTCAGTGGGACCCTGCTGGGCCGGTTTCTGGGGCTACATGACTGGGTATTTAGGAGGCGGGGGCAACGCAGGACCTTGCCCATGGCTGCGGGAGCCCAGGTTCCGTGCAGGATGGGCCTGGGCACGTCAGCCCCTGCCCCGGCCTCAGCTCGGGGTGCCCCGCTGACTGGCTGGGTGCGCCCCAGCGGGCCTGCCGCGTGATCAATAGTGGGGCCAGCCAGTGGCAACGTGACACTAATGGACGCGGAATTAAAGCAACGAGGCCCAGAGCAGCCAGGACAGCCACGGGGCTGGCAGCGGCGGGCGTGGCCAGGCCCTAATGGAGCCGTATTGACCAGGCCAAGGGCCGCAGCCGGGTTGGGTGTCGCTCTGCAGCTCGGAGCGGGAGGCTTATGGATTTCAGTGTTTTATAGGTTTGAGTCAAAAAAAAAATGTGACCTCTGCTTCCCCAGATCAATACTCTCTTCTTAGCAGAGCGCGGTCACCATATTCCATCAGGCCCCCAGGAGAGGGGGTGTCAGTGCGTGCGCTCGCGGCTGGGACCCCGAGGGGCGGCAGCCCCGGCCGCACGGGCTCCCTCCGCCACTCCCAGCACGCCTCTCTTCTCTTCCGGGGAGACAGACCTGAAAGACCAGTGGGCAGGCGTCGGCCGCCAGACGCCACAGACAGCAGATGGGGCGTGCAGCCCTCCCCCAAGCCCCGGGCGCGGCCGCCCCGCAAGTGAGGACTGGCGAGGACACCGAGGGCCGAGCTGCCCGGCCCGTGGGCCAGGTGCCTGGCGTGCCAGTTCCTGCTGGCTGCTGCTGCCCAGCCGCCTCCAGTGCCACCTCCTCCATCTGCCCCCTGCTGCCAGAGCAGCCTCTCTGAAGGTCAGCTGCGCCCTCGTCCCTCCCAGGTAAAGTCCACTCTCCGCTGGACATTCAGGCCAGCAATGACCATGAGGCCCCACCATTCACTACCGCTCCTGCCCACTGGGCCACCTCATAGACAGGAGGGGTCCTCGATTCGCCTCGATTCATCCTCGAGTGCCCTGCTGGCCACTGCCCACCACCAATGGCTCAGTCCAGAGGCCATGGCTCCATGGGGGCTGGACCTGGGGCCAGCCGGGCTCTGTCACAGCTCCCCCCAGGGCCGCATGCCCTGGCCTGGCCACTGACTCTCCTGCCCTGGCCACTCCCTGGTGACTTTGCTGCCACAGACAGGCCTGTCTTCTCTGCCCGGGGCCCGCTGGACTCTGCTCCCAGGGGACCGGGCCCTGTCCTCCCTGCTCGGCTCGGAGCCAGGACAGGCCTGGGTGACAGAGGGAAGGAGAGGGCCGGGAGGGGAGAGATGGACGTGGAGGGTCAGAGTAGCCGGAGAGCAGAGAACAACACTGGGGCCCCAGGAGCCCTAAGTGACACGCCCCCCGCACCCCCAGTGGTCCAGGGCTTGGAGCTCCCTTGTGGGGACGCTGGACTCTTCGGCCCGTGTCCAGCTCAGGCCGCCCCTCCCCCAGGTTCTGGGGCCACAGTCCCATCCCCACCTCAACACCCCGCCTGCTCGTGTCCCACCCAGGGACCGTCTGGCCGCCTTGGAGGGCGATCTCGTGCGGCCTCTCCCGCCGCGAGCCGAGTCAGCCCCGCCCCAGCCGGGACCCCGGACTTGGGCCGAAGGACGAGCAAGGGAGCCGGACCAAGGTGCCGGGGCCCTGTCTCTGGCGGACACCCTTTCCGGGCCCAGCCAGCCCAGGGCCTGGTGGCTGCTGCTCTCACTGCTTCGGACAGTGCCAGCCAGGGCGTGGGGGCAGCGGCCGGTCTGGAGGCCTGTGGGGGAGGACTCGAGAGACCCCCGTCCCCTGCTGAGACCCCACAAGACCTGGCGTGTCCCTGGGGGGAGGGGCCCCGGCTGCGGCTCCGTGGTGGGACCCAGCCGGCTGAGCCCCGGGGGCCGGGGTAAGGGGTGAGGTGGGCAGAGGCCGCAGGACACAGGGCCGCTGCTCCTGACCAGCCTGGCCACCGCCCTGCCCCGGCCCCACCACGCGTGGCCCCACCATGTGAGGTTTTCCTAGTGGAGCGGCTCCCGGCCACTGGCATGCGTGGAGGTGCCCACGTCACAGCCCCGCCCCTGCTTGCTGTGGCCCTGCACAGGACCGTGCTCTCTCTGGGCCTCAGTTTCCCTCTGTGTGAGGCCTGGACCTGCTAGTTCTGTGCTGGCTGAGCTGGAAACCTCTGTGCCAGGTCCAGTGCCCGCCCAGCGACCCTGCCTAGCTCCCGGCCCAGCTCCCAGCCCAGCTCCCGGCTCCAGGCCCAGCTCCCAGCCCAGCCCAGCACCCCAGCCCAGCGCTCGGCCCAGAGCCCTGGCTGTGAAGTGAGCACGAGCATGTTCGACACTGAATAATTAATTTTCATTCTGCGATAAAAACGTTGTCTATTGATTTACAGCCCCCCCCCCCAGCAATAAAGCTTTCCGCGGAAACCTGATTCTTAATTATTGGCCCACGGAGGGCGGGGTGGGGGGGCGGTGGGGGCCGGTGGGTCGTGTCCTGCCTCGGGGCCTCCAAATGTTCCGGCTGGGGCAGGGGGCAGGCCGCTGCTGCCCTGGCTGCTCAGTCCTTCCCGACCGTGCGAGGCCCTCACCACCGCCCCCAGGCAGAGCCGCCCCAGAGGGGGCCTGGGCCCCATCCTCTCAGTCCGGCCCGAGGAGCTGGCAGCCAGCTGGGGTGACTGCGGGACCCCCACAGCCCCAGGGACCCGGCCCTGGGAGCCTGCCCCGCCTCGGGCCTTTGCCTGCCCTTGTCCACCGCGGCTCCTCCGGGCGCCTCCTCCCGCCCCTGGGGCTCGTCACGCCCGGACACCCTTGACCTCGGGGTGCCCAGGGGTGCCCAGGGTGGCAAGGGTGCTCAGTCGGCACACCCCACACCTGCCCATCGCCGCACAGGCAGGCTCTTCCCACATCCGTGCCTCCTGGTGGGCTGGGTAACCCGACCTGTCCACTTTTCCCATCACATTTAGCAAATGACTAGTATTGACCCCTGCGCTGGCGGGAAGGGCTTTAATGTGGCGAGTATCGACTTTCCATCGCCTCCGTCAGCCGTGGCGGGGCCTCGGGGGCGGCTGCCCTCCCCCTCCCCCCTTCCCGCCGCACAGAGGGAGGGTCCGCCTGGGCCCGCGTGCCCGCGCCACACGCGCCCTGACAGCCCCCCTGCGTCTCCTGCGGGGCTCCTGGCAGCGATACAGGGCGACCACCTGCGGGGTGAGGCTGCACCCTGAAAAGGCTCCAGGTCCCTGTGCTTATTGGACCACCCAGGCCCTCCCCCCGCCCGGGGCTGGGCGGGGCGCTGGGTGGGATCCAGGTGGGACTGGAGCTGCCACCCAGGTCACCCAGGGGCTCGAGCACCACAGGGCAGCTTGGGCTAGTGGCGGCCTCTGGGGCGGGAGGGGATTTGAAAGGAGTTGGGGGGGAGGGACGGGGCTCCCTAAAGACCCTGCAAAGGTGCTGCCAATCTGGGGCTGCCGAGGACAGAGGGAGAGAGAGGCCAGGCCGGGCCGGGCCAGTAAGCGGCCGCAGGGCCTTGCTTGCCGCGTGTGGCGGGGCAGCGTCCATGGGCCCCAGGGGCCCCAGAGCGTCCCTCCCCCACGACCCGGTGACCCGCTCAGTCCTGGCGCCGCCCCTGAGCCCCGAACCCAGTGCTCGTTGGGAGACGCTGGGCGCCTCTTTTCACCGCTCGGCTCCCAAGGACTCGGGGTCCTGGCACCTCTAGCACATTTAGCGTCCCTGGGCTGCAGGGTGGCCGCCGTGGGCTCACACGCGTGGGGGGCGGGCGGGTGGGAGGGGCAGAGGACGAGTGGAGGGGGGGGAGCGGTGGGGAGGCTGGGTGGGCAGACGGCTGTCGGGCGGGGGGCAGCGCGTGTGCCTGTCGTAGAACACGGTGACCCGCGCACGGGCACAAGGACGCGGCCGGGAGCCCGGCGCCCAGCTGCAAGGCCGCCATGGGAAGGAGCACCGGGGCAGCTGGGCGCGCCCACGAAGGCGGAGGGAGCGGCGTGTGCCTGTGGCGGGCAGTGGCGGCGGCGGGGGGCGGGGGGCCTGGCCCAGCCCTGCTCTCGGGACACCTTGGGCCGGCTCAGAGGGAGCGAAGCGACGACCCGCAGTCCCCGGGGCCAGAGGCTCAGCCGCCGGCTCCGTCCTGTTTCCAGCCCTCCCTGATGGCTGGTCTCCGGGGGACCGTAATGAAATAATGCGGGTGTGACAAGGCGCGTGTCGCCTGAGAGTGTCTAAGTGCTTTATGAACAATTAATCGGCTCTCACCCACTCCAGCGGCTGAGCAGGAGGCCCGGCGGCCTTGGGAGACGCGCTTCCGTGGAGGCCCAGGCGGCAGGGGCGGTGCCGCAAGCCCAGCCAGCGCGCCGTGGAGCAGCAGACAAAGACGTGGGGGTCGAAGAGTAATAGAGGTTTGGACCCGAAGGGCTCAGACTCTTACCGTCCCCACCCCCCGGGGCCCAGCTTCTGCCTCTTCCTGTCTCGGCTGCCAGGCCCCTCGATGCTCCTTCCCAGCCTCAGTCTCCCCATCCTCACACAGGGCCCGAGCACCCCGTCCTAGCGGGAGGGCCACACAGAGGCGCCGGGCCCTGGGAGCCCCTCCCTGCCCTGGCAGACAGCACAGCAAGGCATAGACTGGAGTCAAGCAGCGCGCAACCTGGCTGCCACCCACCCCCTCCCCGCCACAGTCAAGAGGCTCTAACCCCGGGCTCCAGCACCTGCCCAGCATCTTCAGGCAGGTCCATGCTTGTTTAGGTCAAGATGATTTAGAGCTAGAAGCCCCTAGTCAGGTTGAGCACCACACTGTGAAGCTGCCCACGGCCTCTGCAGCGCGGGTTCGACCCCGGCCGGCCGGCGAGGGTCCCACATGGCGCGCAGACCTCTCCTGCCGCCCGCTGCGCCCCTCAGCAGTGTCTTTGGTCCGTCTGCCTGTTCTGCTCCCCGCTCTGTCTCTGGTGAATCCTCTCACCCTCCTGCGCATCTGGCCTGTACCCCGGTTCTTGTATAAATAAATAAATCTTAACCCCCCCCCAAAAAAAACCCCGCATTTTTAACGCCCGTTACTTGCTGCTCCTCCCTGTGTAAACTAAGTGCAGTCGTGCTGGTTGCGACAGTTCTCAGCGTGGGCTCTGCCGCGCGGCTTCCCGTCTTGGCCAGCAAGGGCAGCTCCGCAGGCAGGGGGCACGCAGCCAAGGGGGTGCGTGGCCGAGGCTGCCCCACGGGCCCTTGCAGCCTGGGGTTTGCGTGGGAGAGGGCTGCGGCGGCGCCCAGCTGAGCTGCCCGGGGCGAGGCAGGTGGGGGTCCGTGGGCCGGGGCGCCTGTGGTGGCGGCTCCTTTTCCGGGGCCTGCGGGGTCGGGGTGGGGGGCTCTGCAGGCCCCGCGGGATGTGTGACGTTCTTGAGAAACAAAAACCAATCCAGAAATGCTGATGTTGTAAATGCAACCTGAAAGGAGTAATTAATTAGGCTTGCGAAGTGCCCAACTCGCCATGGGCTCTAACGCGCTCATTTGGTGCTAATGACAGAAAACTGGGAAGAGAGTTTCTTCTTATTCAACAGTGAGCAGCTTTACAGTCATCGGGTCAAGTCTCTAAGTCAGGCGCAGAAGCTTAGGACATCGGCCTCGAATACGCAACTTTACTGTTATGTTTCATGTTCATGAAAACCCTAATCAAGGGCCAAATTGCCTTCCTTCCGCGAAGTTGTCTGGCAAGCTTTAGGGAGCCCCATGGTGGGCGCCAGAGGGAGCCAGCAGGACCCTGGGCGGGCGGCTGGGTGCTAAGAGCGCCAGAGAGGGGAGCAACGGCAGCAGGGGACGGGCACGCCAGGAAGCCCCACGTGTTCAGAGCAGGGTGGGGGAGGTAGCCAGACACTGGGGGGATGACACCAGCAGGGTCTTGGGGCAGCGGGGAGGGGGTCAGGCGTGGCTGAGTCGGCCCCGGCCATATGGGCCAGCGGCCCCGCATGGCCCTGGCTGTGCGTGCGAGACCAGACCTCTGGGGCGCAGGCTGCCCAGCCCTGTGGGAGGGGCCCTGGCCTTCCCTTCCCTCGGGTGGGAGTCCCGGGGCGCCCGCGCCAGTGCCCGGTACAAGCAGGTGCAGAATGAGCGAGTGAGGGACAGGGTCAGCCCAAGGCGGCTGAGAGTGAGCTGACCGGGGCCCAGCCAGCGCCTTCTCCTCCTCCTCCTGGCCTGGTGAGTCCTCCCCAGCGCCTGGGCTCACGGGGAAGCTGGCCCGGCAGGCAGGTCCCCAACCCTGCTGGCCCAGAGGGGCGGGGGAGGGCTGCCCCTCCCAGGCTGCTCCGACCATGTGGGCACAGCAGGGGGAGCGGGCTTCGGGGACACTCGCGCCCTGGAGGCCTGCCGGGCACAGCCCCGTGCTTTGGGGAGGACGGACGGGGCCAGCAGGCCTGTGGGCTCCGCCATCGCGCGTCCGGGCTTTGGGACAGATGGGCTTCTCGGGCTGGGTGCTGTGGAAAGGACACCGCCCCTCGCCGTGTCCGCCAGCCCGAGGAGCCCGCCACAGGGCAGCTGTGCTCCGTGGGCCGCGAGGGCCGCGGGCCTGGCAAAGCCGCAAGCTCGAGCGCCGCCGTCTCCTGACCGGGAGGGCCCGCGGCCCGGCCTGGCGTTAATGTGCGCCGGCTAATTTCCTCGCCCCAGCTGTGGACCTTGCCCAGAGCCCCACGGGGGTCCATCGGGAAGGAGCTCATCTGGGGAAGGGGCCACGTCTCTGGAGGGGGTCACCTCTCCAAAGTGCTCACACGCCTTCAATTGCTCCCCGGGGGAGACGCTTCCCCGGCTAAGTGTCAGCCAGCCTGCAGCCCGGGCCCCGCGGCGCCTGCAACAAGTCCACAGACGCGGCCTCGGCCAGCGCCCGGATGTGCGGGAATCTGCAGGGGCTGTGGGGCTGCGGGCCGCTGGGGCTCCCCCGGGGTGCTCTGGGACCTTCGGGTCAGACCGGATGTCAGCTCAGGCGTCCGCAGGTGTGGGGACCCCTCACCCACCGCTGCCCAGCTCAGCGTCCAGAGCGAGCTCCGTGGCTGCTTCCTCGTTCCTGCTTTCTGGTGTCTTGGGCTGTGCTGGGGGGCAGCTGTGCAGCCTCCGGAGGGGCCCCTGAGCCTGCCCTTCTCCTTGTGGGACCACGAGCATCTCAAGGGCAGCCAGGAGGGGCCCTGTGCAGCCTCCACTCCAGGGCGGAGCAGCAGGGCCAGCACCCAGACACTGGGTGACAGAGCTATGGGGACAGGGGTAAAGTGTGTTCTCCCAGTGAGATTCTAGAACGCTCTGTGGGGTGTGGATGCTGGCACACATCCTACCCGTGCAGGTGCGGTGCCTGAGGGTCCTGCCCGCACAGGGGTGGTGCCTGCAGGTCCTGTCTGGAGGTGTGGTGCCTGCGGTGCCTACAGGTGCATAGGTGCATTGGCAGGACTTGGCAGGGCCTGGCGTGGGGGTCTGCTGGGGAGCAGATTGCGGCAGTGGCCGGGCAGCTGCCTCGGGCGGGCACAGCAGCAGCAGGGGCAGGGCCACTTAGCTGCGAGACGTGCGGCCTGATTGGCTGGCACCCCAGAGGGCAGAAAGGCAGCCTCTCTAGCACGGCGTGGGGAGAATGATCTCTGATGGCCAGATGTGGCCCAATTAATGGGGTCGGGAGGGGCTGACGAGGCTCTGGGGAAGGCGGCAGCTGGGCCAGGCTGAGGGGCTCCCTCCTGCCCAGAGCAGGGTGAGTGGAGGCCCTGGTGGATCTGTGCCCCCACCTCCCACCCCCATCTGGGGGACCTGCACCTTCTCACCGCCGCGTCCCTCCCTTTACTTTCCCGGTAAGCGGACAGGTGACAGGGGGCAGCAGAAGCTGTGGCCTGGGTGCTGTGGGCTCCCAGCCCTGACTGCCCCCACTCGGCAGGGCCCTGCGACCCCCACCCTGGGGTGCCCGGGGGTAGTGCATGGCTCCTGGCCACAGGGAGCAGGGCCGCCTCGAGCTTCCTATGCCACCTCCTGACGCTGCAGACGGTCTCTGGGAACAGCTGGGAGGGATTCCTGGTGGACACTGGGTGGGGCGAGGGGATGACCCCACGCTGCTCCCGAGGGCAGGGCGCCCCCGCCCCAGGCGCTGCACCCTCGCCACCTTCATCCCGCCTGTTAAATTCGCCAGGAAGCAGGAGCATCAAGAAAAATAAGCTGGCAGGGGGTGTGGAGGAAAAGGAACACCAGCTCGGCCCGGGGGCTGAGGGGGGCGGCGGTGCTGCAGCCTCTGTGGAGGGGACCCTGGGAAAACGAGCGCGGCACCCCCAGCACGCCCGGGAGCCGCCGCCATTACGCCTGCTTCCAGGAACCCTGGTCTAGGGCCAGGCCAGGATGGGTAGCTCGGAGCCCTGGCCCTTCCACTGTCCCCCTGTCCACAGCGTGAGCAGCGGCACTGGGCTCCCCCACCCCAGCAGGCCGAGGGCGGCGCGGGGCGGGTGCAGCTGTCTGGGGAGGTGACCCAGGTCCTCCGTCGGGCAGCGGGCTTGCCAGCTTCTGGAAGCGCGATTCCCCCAGGCCAGCCGTTGCCCAGGCTGCTGGAATGCCTGGCTGGTCTGGCCGAGGGCCAGGCTGACTGCGAGGCCACGGGACACCTCCCACGACTGCCCCTGCCCCTGCCCCTGCCAGTTCTGTGCCCCAGGACACACCGGCCCTCAGCCCCTCTGCGCTGCGGGCTGGGCTGCCGGCGGGTGCCGCCCCCAGGGGGACTGGGCTGCGCCTGTGCCCTGTGCGGTCAGCGAGTGTCCAGGGCTTCTCCCATGCTCTGCACGACTGCAGGGCCTGCTCCTCGCGCCTGTCTGGTTGCGTCACATCACGGAGGCTCCTGGGGTACTGGCGAGCTCTGAGCACAGAGCGGGCGCCAGGATGGTCCCGGCAGCCCAGCTGCGGCCCTGGTTCTCTGCAGAGGGGCCCGAGGGGCAGAGCAGCCGGCACCGTGCCCTTTGAAAGTGGGCATTTGCCCAAGTCATGCCCAGGAAGAGGGGCAGCAAGGAGCCGGGGGGGCCCTCCACGTCCGGACATGGGCGAGCAGGGTGGTCATGGCTCCTGCAGGATGGCAGGGGTGACTTGAGGGC
This sequence comes from Talpa europaea, assembly GCF_964194135.1. Classification (NCBI taxonomy): domain Eukaryota; kingdom Metazoa; phylum Chordata; class Mammalia; order Eulipotyphla; family Talpidae; genus Talpa; species Talpa europaea. The sequence continues at coordinate 142,689,788 of NC_140071.1, read as the reverse complement.
TCACGCTGTGTGGGCTTGTGCGCGCATCCATGCACATGGGTGTGTGCACGTGTGTGTGCTTGCACGAGCACACTGTACATGCACACGTGCAGCGTGCCACGTGCTCTGTGTGCGCCCACACTGGACCCCCTTGCAGTGCCTAGAGCTGCGACCCCGGAGCCAGGGCCCCTGGCCGCCCACTTCCTGTGGCTGCACATGTGACTGGAGCGCTCGGCAGCGGCCTAATTAAACGCTAACGCATCCCTAAAGCGACTGCAGCAAGCACAGCTCACAGGACCGCTGATGGCTCCGTTCCTGCTCGAGAACCACGCATCCCGCTCAGCCCTGGGCTGCTGACACCCGCGGGATGTGGAGGGGCCCTGTGCGCGGCCAGGAGGTGCCGCTGCCACCCCGACTGCCCCGTGCGGATGGATGGCCTGGCCCCGCGCTGAGGGCCTGGCATGGGGGCGTGGGGGCGCGGCGTGGGGAGTGGTGCGGTGGGGCAGGGGGCGGGGCATGGTGCGTGGGGGCAATGTGTGGCACTTCCAGGTCCCCACGGCTGCCCGTGTCAGGGTGTCCACAGTCCCGAGCACCCCCTGCTGGGTCAAGGACGCCAGCGCCGCCCCTGGCCTGGCTGACACTCGCCAGCGAGCACGGCCTCCGTGGAGGCTGTGGACCAGAGAGGTAACGGGATAAATCACCTCAGGTATCCCTGCCCATTTCCTACCACCCATTTCAGCCACCGCACAGCAGGCCGTGGCTGGGGGCTGTGAGTGGGGGCCATGGCTGGGGGGGCCGTGGCTGGTAGCTGCGGGTGGGGGGCCGTGGGTGGGTCACACAGCAGTGCCCGAGAAGGCACGGCCCTGGGCAGCGGAGCACTGTCACCGTCCTGGGACCTGCCCCAGTGGCTGCTGGGCCCCTGCCCCCACGGTCACCCAGGCAGAGGAGAGTACACAGTGGCTGCTCTGGGAGGGCAACCAAGGTCATGAGCATCCAGGAGGGCGGGGGTAGGCCTGGCGGAGCTGCCCTCCCGGCCCCGGAGCATACTGGGAGCAGGATGAGAGTGGGGACACGTCGGGGGGTGGGCATTCCGGCGAAGAGGACACGCTGGGTGAAGGCCTGAGCTCGCCAGGCTCCCCGCTCCCCAGGGTGTTGTCTTCACGGCGTTGTTCATCGCTGACTCAAAGTCCGGGTGGTGGGTGCCCAGGAACCCCGGGAATGAGGAGCCACACTCACCTGTCCGCCAGACGGCAGAGCAGGGCGGCTTCAGTGACACACAGGTAAGGGCATGACAGGGGCTGCAGTTAGGGGAACGCGTCTTTTGGGGAGACGATTCATGCCACAAAAATGGCAAGAGACTGTTAGTGCCCTGCTGGTCTTGACCCACCTGGCAGCAGAATCTGGGAGCCCCCATCCAGCCACTGAGCCGGGGACCCCGCGACAGTGGAGCTGTCAGGCGGCTGGTGGGGGTGGTGGATGCACAGCGGGTCACGGGTCAGGGATGATGGGGTGTCAAGGCTCACCTTTGGGGTCGCCCTGTTGAGTTAGGATTTAGCTCCAGCACGGGGGAGCAGAGGTCTCGAGCTTAGCATAGTTCCCTGGCCTGGAGGCAGCAGCAGCCCAGGGGCGCACGAAGGGTTTGTGCATGGGGCGGCAGCTGCGGGGGGACCCCAGAGGTGCATGCCAGCCCCTTGCCCAGCTCAGGCGAGGGAGAGCCTCCCTTCCTGGCGTCCCTTCAGGGAGGATGCACCTTGGGGGAGAGTCCCAGGGAGCAGAGGGGGCGGGAGGCGGCGCCGGCCCAGGACAGGCGGGCCTGCCCACAAGTGGGGGCCGGTATTGATCTGCTGTGGCTGGGCCCGGATGATGGATGGAGCCCCGGGTCCCTCGGCACGCAGGCGCAGCGCCCACATTAGGCCACTGGCGCCAAATTCGTCTAGAAAGCCCCTCGCAGACGGCGGCACGCAGCGCGCCCTGAAACAGCAATTACAGAACCAGTCATTAATTAAATAAGACCTGCGTCCCCAGCCCCCCCGCGCCACACGCGCTCCTCTGGGCGGCCACGGCTGCTGGGGCCGGGCAGGAGGGGCGGGGCACCCTGGCTTCGGGCGCCACCCCCCGCGCAGCGCACCTGCTCCTGTGCCCGTCTTGGCAGCGCTGACCCTGAGCCCGCTCGGCCGCCGCTGGTCCTTGATCCTGGCGGTGCAGGTAAAGCGGGCACACAGGGGTCCCAGCTTTCCCGGCTGAGAGCCAAGGATGGAGGAGCACCTCAGCTCCAGCGCAGCGTGCGAGCGGCGCGACTCCCTGGCGAGGAAGGCCCAGCGGACTTGGAGGGCACCAGGGTCCGCCTGTTCCCGCGGCTAGGGTGGCGCTGCCCTGCCCTGGAACTGTGGTCTGCGCGGCACGGCTCTCCGTTTCCCTGGCCGCCGGCCACACTGGCCTGCCCCCTGCTGCTGGCCCACCCCCTGGCTGCCCACCCTCCGGGCCCTGCTCCCCGACCGTCACAGCCGGCTGTGGACACTCCGGCTCTGCTGGGACCTCGGCCGTTCCTGCTGCTCCCCGACCGGTGGGCTCACATCCGGCTGTGGGGTCCCTGTGAGAGCTGGCCTCTCCCCCTATGCCCTAGCTGGGCCTCCTCCTGCCCTGCCCCACCCCCAAACCCCCTGAAGTGTTGGGGTCCCAGGGGCACCACAGCCGGCCCTGCGTTCTAGACACATCTTCCAAAGCACTTTGTGTTCTCTTTCTCCGTCTGTTTATGATTAGGAACCATTTAAAAAAATGGTTTCTTGTAAAATAATGTCATTTGTTTAGTGCTAATATTTTTTAAAACAAAACCTTGAGACTCTGATAAGGAGTGATTGAAACTTGGAAAACAAAATGTAAAAGTAATCGCTCAACTCCTGCCGCCGTCTGCTCGCGGACACAGCCCGACGGGCCGGCCCGGCTGGAGCGCGGGTCCCGACGCCGGCCTCCGGGCGCCCCGGGCCTCTCCTGTCCATAAACCCACAAGGAGGGGGCGGGGCGCTGAGAGGCTGGCCGCGAGAAGGGCCCGTCTCTGCGCGCAGCCACGGGAGACGCCGCTGACCTGCGGGTAGAGGGCAGGCCGGGCCTGTGGCTCCCCGGGCTGGGGTCGCCGCCAGCCTCCGTGCCACGGCCCCCGAGCGTGCTGCCTGAGCCCGCGTGGCCGCTGTGCTCTCTGACCCCTTCGGCTCCAGCCGTGGGTGCCCATGGGACGGAGCCCACCAGCCAGGACCGCTGGGAGCTGCCGCCCTGACGGACGGGCCGACACCCGGTCCACTGGACCCGCAGAGGCGGGGTGGGGGTCCGGCAGGGGGAGGGCCCAGCGGGGCAGGGGGCTCTGGAGGGGCGGGGTGGACATGGCGGGGGGCAGTCCTGGAGGGACAGGCACCTGGGTCTGGCGGGAGTGGAGCAGAGGTGCGCGCTCCGGGTGCCCGTCTATACAGTCGCCGCAGCCGGACAGCCTGGGGGGAGCAGATGCGCGGCGATGGGCCGGCTGAGAGCCGGGGCGGCCGGCGGCATCAGGGCTGCGCTCACCTCCTTTGGTTGGGCCGTTGGGCACAGCCAGGCTCAGAACCCAGGCCACGGAAGCTGTCTCTGGGCCCAGGCCCCCCCACAAGCACCCGCTCCAACACTTGGGAACTGCTGGCGGGGTCTGGGCAGGGCTGAGCAGAGTGGGAGGCCGGCAATGGGCTGGAGGGTGAGCAGCGGCCCCTTGGTGTCCTCCGGGGCTCCTCCTGCCCAGGCCTCCCAGCCCGATCCCGGCAGGCACCGCAGGCTGTGCGGCCAGCGACCGGCTTTGGGTCCCAGCTCCTCCAGCCCTCGCTGGGCCACCTTGGACCATGACCCCACTTTTGTGAAATGGGGTGATCCCCCGGACCGTCGGATTGAGCTGGCAGAGGCAGGCACAGCAGAACTCCCCCGTCCACCCCCCCACCCCCCCACCCTTGCGTGTGGTGAGTGAATAAATCAAGGAGGCTCCTCTGCCTCCCCCCAGGGGTGCACTGCCCCCCGCACCCCAGCTCTGTGGACAGCCCTGGGGACCCCTCACTCCAGGCAGGGCAGGCAGGGCAGGCAGCGGCGGGGTCCCGCCCCACAAAGGCCCCCTGGGCCCACAGCCGGCTCCCCGCCCCGTTCGCCCCCCGAGCCCACGGCAGCCATTAGGGCTGAGCAGTCCACTTAACGGCGGTCCTGCTGGGAGGCGGCGGTGGCAGCGTCTCGCCAGCCTGGAGCCCCCGACTCATCTGGGCCCGAGGGCGGGCGGAGCCCGGGAGGGGAAGCCTGGAGGCTTGCGGGCTGCCTCGGACACGGTGCACCGTGCGTCCACTGCTGGCCTGGCCTGGCAGGCAGCTCTGAGGCCCCCAGGCTGGACTGTGAATGCAAAATCGGGTTAGCGCAGCCTCCGAGCCAAGAAACCACGGGTGGGGGCTGGGGGTGGGCAAGCGGCGTGCTCAAACCACAGAACTACCGCTCCCTCCCAGCCAAGAGGTGGCGACCAGGCCCAGGTGCGGCCAGCGGCTCCCTGGGCCTCCTGGGGCGGGGGCGCAGCCCCTCCGACTGCACCCTGCAGGGTTGTCCCTCTGCATGTCCTCATCTCCCCTCCCCTCAGGGACCCCCGAGCAGGCTGGGGCAGGGCATTCCTCGTGGCCAGTGCTGTCTGCCTCAAGGCAGCCACGTCTGGGGCGTGGGGGTCAGGCTCAGCAAGCGCGTCTGCCGGTGCACGGTCAGCCCTGACGGTCTTCGTGGCCCATGACCAGTCCAGTGTGGGGGGTGTGGACTGGCCTCTGGGCCCAGGCCCCTGGACTCTGCAGGAGCATTGCAGGGTACAGGACTGTGCCCTGTCAGCTACTCAGGTGTTCCCCACATTCACACCTGTGATGCCACCCTACTCAGAGCTCACCCTGCGCCTGCACCAGGTCCTGTACATGCCTGTTGGATTGGCGAGATGGGGAAACTGAGGGCCTCGTGGGTGCTGCCTCTCTTGAGGCACGTGTGGGTCTGTGATGCACACCCAGGCCATGGGGTCCCACAGTCTGGGAAGGCTGCCCAGGGGAACTGGCCGGGAGCTGGAGCGAACAGGCCCACCCCTCCACCGGCGGGCCCGGGAACCAGGACCCCAGAGCCAAGGCAGGGAGCATCCAGCCTTGCAGTCTGCACACACCCTGGGGCTGCAGAGCCCCTGTGCTGTCTTGTCTGTCCTCTTGTTTTGCTGACAAGTCCCAGGTTTACAGAACACGTGCAGGCAAGATCCCGCACCCAAGGCCCCACCTGCAGCGCGCCGCCCCAACGGCCTCGCTCTCCCAGCGTGCCGCACGCCGCCTGTGTGCAGGAGAAGCCCCGTTGTAAGGACACGCGTTTCCCGAGGGTGGCTGGGCCGGGCAGCCCCCCTGACCACCCCCACAGTCACATGGGCGGGGCTTCAACAGTGGGGAGTGGACACAGGGGTGTTGGCGGAGACCCGGGGTGGATGGGCTGGGCCCTCCCTGTACAGCTGCTGTGACAACAGGGACACCTGCGGGGCAGCTTGGGCCTCAGGGCCCCTCCCCACTCAACCCTCCCCACTCGGGAGGAGACCCCGCCCGGGGTCCCTGTCGTCCAGCTGTTCCCAGGAGCTGGGCAGCGGCCCTTGGTGTCACAGCGCTCCAGGACCTGCAGTTGGCGTCCCATGCGCACGCCTGCCCAGGGCTCTTGGTGCCAGCACAGCGGGGGCGGGACCACCTGGGGTGCCTCGGCCTCTCTGGGTTTGGAAGAGTTTGTGCGTTTGATGGGAATCTGGTTTGGAGGAAACTTGCTGGCTGCGAAGCCTCTGGCATGAATGTGAGTTGTGGTTGCCTTAGCCATGGGCTTTGCATTCACCCACGGCAATATCACCGTTGGCCCTGTCTTTGGACAGGGAGGACCCCGTGCACAGGGACGGGGGGTTTGTCCCCATCTTGGCTCCAGGATGTATGCGCCTGCCTTCCTTTCCCCTCTGCGGTCACTGGGCCTCAGTGCCCTCCTACCCCCGGCCACGTTGGGGGCACCCCACCCCAGCCTCGGCTCCACCCACCCCAGCTTCGGTTCCTGCTTTGGTGAAACAGGCTAAAATGGGCACCATTCCTCCAGGGGAGTTGGGGTCTGTTTTGTGACCTCAACAAAATGAGAAAGAAACAAACACCAAAAAAAAAATCCCACAAAAACAAAAAAAAAAAACCCTACAAAATCACCCGGATGATTGGCCAAGTCCCACATTCTTTATCAAAGTAGAAGAGAGGGTCCAGGTGATGACCAGGGCCATGAGGGGGATGCATCAGCGCCCCCATCACCTCTCCTTTGAGGTCTAACCTCCAACTTCTGAGGTGGCACAGGCAGCGTTAACATTGATGAAACGCACGCATTAGCACGAATGCGCTTATTCAGCTTCTCCCACAACTGGTGGGCAAGAAATTGGAACAAATGTTTGGTATTAAAGGAGTGTAAGTTATGGGAGAATTTCATATGTTATGATTTATGTATCCGTCATTCCAATCATCTTAAATAAGAAAAATGTTGGCTTTCTATTGCCACCGAGAAGTCTCTGGTCTCTTTTAGATGAAGATTAACCGGACTGAGTGACAGTGCAGTCTGCAGGCACAGCTAACACTTTTCCTATTATGTAACTGATAATTCAGACAAGATTTAATCAAACAATCCATTTCTAATACTCCTTTGGTATCAGCGTTCTGTTTTGAATTTGCCTCTATTCCTGTAAGATCCAGAAAGACTCTCTGTCTTCAGTTAAATGTCTTTAAGTTCCACATTTCTAACTTCCATGTAAGAGAAAATCCAATAAGTCAAGTTAAACCAGTGGAAACTGGTAGAATCACCAGGCTTTCTTCCAGGGTGGGTAAGAAGACACACACACACACACACACACACACACACACAATGTGTGCAAATTTGTAGAGACTTTATAACAAACCAAACACATACATAACAAAACTGTTGTAAAATAATGACAAATATGAATTTAGTAGAAAACTTATTTAACATGAGTATTATATAATTTATTAATATCATTGACATATCTTTTGTGTGGTGGTAGCTTTACAGGAAACATGAGATTTGGGAAGATTTACTCATTTCTCTAGATCGTGAAACCTCATGTTTCCACTCGGCTGCTGGTGACATTTGTGGTCACGACTGAACTGTATTGAAGTATTTTGTCGCCCAGTGGTGACTGACTTGGGGCACATTGGGCCAGATCCCAGTGAATCAGCCAGATTGGGCTCCTGGGTGCTGTTGGCCAGTGATGAGGGGTGGGGCCAGGGTGGCAGGACGTGGCAACTGCTCCCAGGGGGACAGAGCCCTCCAGCTGGACCACTGGCAAGCATCTCAGGAGGAGGGACTTGGATGTAACATGGTCTCAGTTTCCATTTTAGCGAAGCATATAAACTCTTAGTACCAGTACCTGGGCCTCATTTCTCAGTTCTGTGTCTCTTCTGCCTCACTTTGGGCTGTTTGTCAAGTGCCTGTGAAGGTCATGTGTAGAAGCAAGGATCAAACACTAGAATGTAGATCAAGCTGAAGTGTACCCGTCCTCGCTGATCATAGAACAGCCACATAGGAGCAAAAGGGCTACCAGAAATTTAACTGCCTTCTGGAACAATACTCAGTGTCTTTCAAAGAAGATAACACAATCCAGACAGTCTTGTAATGTCCAGCATACATTAAAAATTACTAGACACACAAAGAAGCAGGAAGCTGTGGGCTGTAATTTTTTTTTAAAAGATTTATTTATTTATTCATACAAGCACTGGGTACAGTCAGAAGCGCGGGAGGGTGAGAGAATTCACCAGAGCCAGAGCGGGGAGCAGAGCAGGCAGAAGGACCGAAGGACACTGCTGAGGGGAGCAGCGGGCAGCAGGAGAGGTCTGCGCACCATGGGGGACCCTCCTCCAGTGGCCAGGGAGCAGCCGGGGATCGAACAGGCGCTGCAGAGGCTACGGGCAGCTTCGCAACCCAGCGCTCAACCGCTGCGCCATCGGGGAGGCCCCCGGGCTGTAATTTTTTTTTTAAATCAACTAATAGAGATCTTGATAAGACTCGGTGGTGGGAAATAATGTGCAAGATTTGCAGTACTTGAAAGCTGGTGGGGAAATGTATCCAATTTTAAAATAGAGATAGAAAATACTGGGGGGGGGGAAATTAAAGAAAATTTCAGTGAACAATAGACATAGTTTGACATACGTGCAATTGACGTTCCAGAGGGGAAAGAGAGAAGGAATGAACAGAAAAAAATATTTAAGTAGCATCATATGGCTGGTGGCTACCATAGTGAACAGTGCAGGTTTAAAGCATCAAAAGCAGCCTCACGCTGACAAGGAAGTTCAAGATGCACACAGAAGTGAATACAGGATAGCAACAGTCCATGGGTGAGGAGGCTTCGTGGACTAGTAATATTGTAAGATTTGGACATTGTAGATGAAATGGTACAATATTAACTTCAAATATACTCTGATTAAGTTAAAACCATATCATAATCCCTAGAGAAATCACTCAAAATAACACAAAGAAATTTTTTAAAGACATGAGAGAAATTAAAACAGGATGCTAATCATATTAAATGATCCCAAACTACAGCAGGAAGGAGAAACAGGAACACCATCAAAAGAAGAAGGTGAGAAAATAGGAAAAAGTGGTGGACTTGAACCACTCCTATCAGTCATTAAATGACTGATTTATTTAATAATTTATTCATATTGGTGAATAAGTACCTTACATATCAATATAAAAGTCAGAGAGTGGGACTGAATAAAAGAGATCAAACAATATTCTGCCTCCAAGATATGCACTGAGAGTATAAAGATACAAAGAATTCAAAAGTCAATGGTTGAAAAAGTGTTGCATTCACATTTGAAGTATAACAAAGTGTGACTAAGCTAATATCAGACAATGTTGCTGTCTAGACAAAGAGGTATCACAGAGATAAACCATCCCAAATAGATATTCTTCTAATAAAGGAGAAAAGAAACAGACCAATCCATAGTAATTGTAGATTTTACAACTCCTCAGTATTTGACTAGGCACATAGACAAAGACCCAGTAAGCCACAGAAGACTGGGCATTACTGGCACCTGGCCCTCGCTAGCATTTACAGGGCCCTACACCCAGCCAGTGACAGATGCGCCTCTTTACCTAGAGCACATGAAACCCTGGCCCAGGTAGAACCATTTCTGAGACAAAAATAAATCTCCATAAATTTGAGAAGATTAAAATCTCACAACGAAACTTCTCTGATCATAGCAGAATTATATGGAAATCAATAAAAAAAAACCTATAAAATCCCCCAGTATTTGGAAATTAGCAGCCTCCTGAATAATCCACAGTCAAGAAAATTAGAAAATATTTTAACATAAATAATCATGGAAACATCTCAAAAGTTGTAAGCCAAGTTTAAAAATGCATATAGTAGGATTTGTTTTTCAAATATCCACATTAGAGAAGGGCAGTGGTTTAGAGCTAGTGACCTGTGCTTTTGCTAATAGGGGGAAAAAAAGACAAGTAAACTCACTGTGAGTGGAAAGAAGAAAGTAATAAAGATAAGAAATGAAACATTCACTGAACAGAGATAACTAGTTAAGCCAAAGTTTGTTCGTTAAAAAATTAAATATTTAATCAAATCCTAGAAAGACTAATCAGGGAAAAGAAAACAACAGAGCACAAACACAACTTATCAACATAAAAAGTGAAGACCCAAAAGTCACTAGAGAAGAAGACAGGAGAAAGCTTTCAGAAGTGATGGCATGGATGGTGGCCATTGTTTCATGGGTGTACACAGCTCCAAATTCACCAAGTGTATACACTAATTATATACATCTTTTGTCAAAATGTTAAAAACAAACTAAAACAAATAATCTATGCCAATAAATTGGATCATGAAGATGAATGGACAGATTCCTCGAAAACTATAAGTTATCAAAGTGACTGATGAAGGAATAGAAATTGTGAATAACTCTCTAATAGTTGAAAAAATTCAATCTGTTACTGAGTACCTTTCTACAAATTCCAGCCCAGATGTCTTGGTAAATTCGGCGAAACTTATAAGAACGAACTAATATCAGTAGAGCACAAATTCTTTCAGAAAATAGAGAAGGGTCAAAACCCCCACCCTTTTTTTTGAGGTCAGTATTACCTTGATACTAATACCAGAAACAGAAATTATAAGGGATGAACAACAGATCAATGTCTTTCACAAACATAGATACGAAGTTACTCAACAAAAGATCAGTAAATTGAATTCAACCATATGGAAGACCAGTGACATTTGTTCCAGGAATACAAGGTTGGCTCAAGATCTGAAAATCAATTAATGTAACAGCCACGTTAAAAGAATAAGAAAAAGCCGTTTTAACAGAACTAGAATGATCATTCTATAACACCCATTTCTTCAAAACTCGTTCATATTGTGGCCTCCCTGTGGCGCAGCGCTTGAGCGCTGGGTTGTGAAGCTGCCCGCAGCCTCTGCAGCACCGGCTCGATCCCCGGCTGCTCCCCGGCCACCGGAGGAGGGTCCCGCATGGTGCGCAGACCTCTCCTGCCGCCCGCTGCTCCCCTCAGCAGTGTACTTCGGTCCTTCTGCCTGCTCTGCTCCCCACTCTGGCTCTGGTGAATTCTCTCACCCTCCCACGCTTCTGACTGTACCCAGTGCTTGCATAAATAAATAAATCTTTGAAAAAAAAAAACCTCGTTCATGTTAAGAACACTCAATAAATTAGAATTAGAAGAGATCTTCCTAGTGTGATAAAGGGCATCTGGGAAAACCTTACAGGCAACCTTTAACTCAACGGTGATTGAATGAACAACCCCCAACCCAGGAGCTGGGGAACAAGACAGGATGTCTTCTCAGCTCTTCTGGGTATTGTTATACCCTGTTTGTTTACATAGAGAATCCTAAGAGGTCTTCACAGATCTGCTGCCCTGCCCGAGTGCTCTATACAACAGGCAGGTGCATAGACAGAGTCGGCAGTATCTCTTCATACTAGCGAGGGCTCGGAGGCTGATATTTTTTTCAAAATCGAAATGAAACACTATTTGGAATAACATTAAAGTAGTTAGATGTGAACATAATAAAATGATGTAACAACTCTACGTCAGAACTCATCCGTGCTGAATGACGTCGGAGTCACATACGGGGACAGATACATCACAACCAGGGAGCGGAAGAGTCGATGCTATTCGCATGTCTCTTTCCCCCCGCTGGTCTATAGAAGCGGGGAGGCAAACTCTGGCCTTGGGCTGGCTGCCTATTTCCGCAATGTTTTATTGGAACACAGCCGTGCCCAGCTGCTTGGGAATCGTCAGGGGATGTTCTGGAGTTCAACGACAGAGCTGCCTGCTGAGACCGCATGGTCCCCAAAGCCTGAAACGTTTATGTTATGGCCCCTTAGAGCGTTTGCAGCCCCTGATCTATACATCGAGCACAGTCCAAGTCAGAATTCCAAATTTTCCTGAGAGAGCAGTTTATGGCACGCGTGAGCACTTCCATAATCCTGAACTACAGATTCACCAAGTGTGGAAACTTGATTCAATGCTTACCTCAAGTTTTCTCTAACCAATTTTTATAAACCTGAAGCTTTTAGATTTTTAGTGTATTTTTACTAGTCTTTGTATAAAACAGTCTTTCACATGAAAAGGATAATAAATGTCCTATCTTCTGAACTTTGGCATGTCTGACCTCGGCTTAGGGGCCACCTTGCCTCAGGGGTCATCTTGCCTCTGGAAGCCATCTTGACTCAGGGGCCATTTTACTTCTAGGGGCCATTTGGCCTCTGGGAACCATCTTTCCTCACGGCCATTTTGCCTCCTTGAGATATCTTCTCTCAGGGGCCATTTTGGCCCGAGGAGTCATGATGCCTCAGGAGCCATTTTGCCTCAGGAGCCATCTTGTCTGGAGGGGCCATTTTGCCTCTAGAAGCCATCTTGCCTCAGGGGCCATTCTGCCTCTAGGATCTATCTTGCCTCTGGGGGCCATCTTACTTCTGGGGGCCATCTTGCCTCAGGAGCCATCTTGCCTGGAGGGAGCCATTTTGCTTCTGGAAGCCATCTTGACTCAGGGGCCATTTTACCTCTGGGGGCCATCTTACTTCTGGGGGCCATCTTGCCTCAGGAGTCATCTTCTCTCAGGGACCATTTTGCCTCTGGGAGCCATCTTGCCTCAGGGGCCATCTTGCCTGGAGGGAGCCATTTTCCTCCCAGAGTTATCTTGCCTCAGGGGCCATCTTGCTTCAGGGCCATCTTGGCTGGGAATAGACCCCCCCCCTGGGTTTTGTGACTCCTGAGCCCTTTGCAGACAGGGGTCCGCTCCCGCCTGGCACCAACTGCTGCCTCTTACAACCTTTCTTCTCATCTTTGGTGGCTGGACTTGATCTGGAGGACTTTTGGTGCACTATGCCCCAAATTGTTTCATGCGTGAGCACATCAGCCTGTTGTCTCTATACTGGAGCAGTTTGTTTTCTTCTGTTTTATCCTCTTTTTCGCTCCACAAGCTCTTTCCTCCAGAATCTGCTTGGCGGCATGGCTTGCGGTGGCAGAGTTGGTTGCGTGGGCCGCCTGGGCCGAGCACGTGGCTTGATCTTTGGGAGCCACCATTGACCATTGTGCTGTGGGCACTGGCCGCCAGCACAGGGAGCCTCTTCGTCCTACTGAACTGCCAAGAAGAGCGGCCGGGCCGGGCAGCGGCCTCGGCTCCTGCTCCCTTGTCTCCAGCCCTCCTTTGTCCTGATGCCCCTGTCGTGCCCGGCTGCAGCACCCAGTGAGACAGGTCTGAGATCACCCTTGGAGGGTCCTGGGCTCCTGGCCTGGCTGCCCGGAGGCTGTGCCACTCTGGGCAGAGGTGGCGCTCCGGACCTCACCCCATGGAGCAGGAAGGAGGCCCCCACCTGCAGGCCCCTGCTAGGCCTAATTGCTCGGCAGCTTTGAAGGACACAGCCCTGTCCTGAGGCTCAGGCCCTGCTGGCGGCCAGGCCCTCCCTGAACTGTCATCAGTAATCGGGGTAAATTAATATTTACTGAGCAGAGTCCCATGGAGAGGGGTGGGCATGAGAAACCAGGGGGAGGTGCTGGCGGAGGACCGAGGCCTCCCTCCTGGCTTTGAACTCCAGAAACCTGATCCCCAGCTAATTGCCCGGGGCAGCCTTTCTCAGCCTCTCCTGCCCCCCACTCACCCTCAAAGTGGTTGGAGTGCCCTCCCGGCACCTCCATGCGTGGAGCACATCAAAGGGCGTGGGAAGTAGCCTGTTAATCCCCCATTTCCCTCTCAGGGCCACCCCCCCCCCACCCGCCTCAGGACCACAGCGGCACCCCTGGGCCCCAACTCCTAGGGACCCCTGGCAGAATCCCCCACATGCTGCTTCCCATTCAGCTTCTCCTTTCATGCCCAGGGGGCCCCCGGAGGAATCCTGCTGCTCCGTTTTTCTCATCCTGAGGCTGAAGCTCAGAGAGGCAAAGCGGGTCGCACACAGCCACACAGCATTGCGGCGTGCTTCCGGGCGGCTGGGGCAAGAGGCCCTGCTGCCTCCAGCCACCGCCACCCATCCTCCCCCAGCCCGGAGCCCAGGGGAGGCGTCAGCGGCACCCACGGTGCTCTGGCGAGGCTCTGGCGCCGCTACCTGGGCTGTGGGCATCCTGGTGCCCGGCTGGCTGCTGCCCACTCCCCTCTGCCCCGTGCTTACAGGGCGCCCCAGGAGTCTGTCCAAATCTCCCCTGGCCCAAAGGACCGCATCTGTCAGAGCCAGGGCCCTTCATGCAGAGCGACCCTGTCTGGCTCCCGCGGAGCCCTGCCTCATGTCGGTCTGGTGGCGGCCGGGTCAGGACAGCACAGCCTCAGCCCCGCTCATGGACGTGCCTCGGTGCCCTGCGTGTGCCTCATTTCTGCAGGGTGGCCGAAAGGATGAAGCCTGTACCCCCACCTTGCCCCTGGCACCCCTCAAGCAGCCTGGGTGGACTGCTCCGATCAGGGTCTTCCTCTCACACGCCTGGGACGGAGCCCGTGGGAATGGGGTGCTCGGGGCTCAGCTGGTTAGCAAACCCCTCAGGGCTCTTCCTGGAGCTGTGCCAGGTGGGTGGCGCTGGCCACTTTGTTCACAGGCTGGGGGTTAAGTGGCCACCCCGGGCTCAGGAGGTGGCTGGACAGGGGCTGGGGTCAGCTGACCCCAAGGCCAGAGTTTTTCCAAGAGCAAACCTGGCAGAGAGCAGCCGTACCCCGGGAAACCCTTTGGTGGCCTCCGCGCTGGCCGGGGTCGGGAGTCAACACCCAGTTGTGCAGCCTGGCATCCCAGCACCCACTGGAAGAGCAGGCGAGAGGCACTAGAGGGGCCTTCAGGTGTGGACAGTGCCTGCGCCCTCTGGGCTAGACCTGGGGGCTTGCTCCTGGGAGGCGGCGGGGGTCACATGACAGGAGGGGCTGAGCAGGAACCCACCGGATCATCCAGGCCACCCCGCATGTAAGCCACCCCCTATAATGCATGGGCCTCACCCACGGCTCCCGGCCCCTCCTCCTGTCTCCTGTGCATGCACCCTTCTGCGCCTCAGCCCCATGGTGCCTGGCCCTGGCCCCCAAGGTGGTTCCAGCCCGAGCTCCTCTCCCTGCTGGCTGTTCTCCGGGGGCTGCCAGCAGGCATGGGCGTGAGGGCCTGCGGGGGGCAGTGGCGCGGGCTCCCTCCTGTCCTGCCTGCCCCTTCTGCTTTCCGACCCTGCCTCCCAGGTCATCTCCCGTCCCCCAACAGCTGGGGGGCACGCCCACTCTCCGGTGCCGGCCTCGGAACTGACTGTGTTCACTCTGAACCCAGGCTGGCCCCAAACATTCCTATGTCCTGTAAGTCCACCCACGGGGTGCGGACACCAGAGGAGTGGTGGAAGTCCAAGCAACAGCGAGGGGCAGGACGGGTGGCACGGCGGGGCCAGCGCCAGCTCCTGGTCCTTTGCTGCCTGAGGAACAACGTTGAACGCCCTGAAGCGCCTCCAGCCCTTCCCCGGCCTCCACGTCCTCATCAGGAAACTGGCGGCCGAGCAGAGCAGGCCTGGCGCAGGGCGGGTGCTGGGGCTGGGGATGCCGCCAGACAACATGGGGGTGTGTCCCACGCGAGGGACGCTTCTCCCCCACGGCCAGCTTCACGCCACCACCACGCGACCACATGGTGGCGAAGCGTGAGCCTCAGGAGGAATGAAAAGAGACTCAGAATGAGGAGGTCCCGGGGCCCAGGCTGCACACACACATGCACACACCCTTCCCCCCATGATTGTGACCCCCCACCTCCCCCTGGGGGCGCGGCTGAGCTTGGCAATAGCTTGGTTTGGTTATCACGGTAAGACCATGGAATCCACCCTCTTAACCAGCACCCAGGAGCACAGCGCGTCTGCCGCCAGCGCTGCCCAGAGAAGCACGGCGTGGCCCAGCTGGCCCCCCACCTCCTCCCTGCACGCTGCTTCTGAATGGACAGTCCAGACTCCTCTGGGAGGTGTGGTCAGCAGTCAGTGCCTTTCTCTGGCTTTTTAGTGACTGCATGATATTCCACAACTCGTCCATCCAGTCGTCCACGCGTAAGGTCAGGTGTGTGGCGAGCAGTGCGTTGCGGTGTGTGTCCCGGAGTGTACGGGCTGAAGCAGGCCTGGCAGGCTCAGCCCCCCACACGCCCAGACAGGACTCGGTGACCCCCCGGGTGTGAGGCCGCAGCCCGGGCCCGGACAGAACTGCCTGGGGCGGATGCTGCCCGTGTTCAGAGGGAGACAGAGGGGCAGGTGTGGCTCCCCAGCGCCAAAGCCTCACGGCAGGGGCAACCCCCCATCTCTCTCTCATGCATGCATGTCCCTTGCTTGCCCCGGGACCCTTAGCGTTTCAAGGACAGATCTGCGTGGAAGAGAGATGCTGCAGGCGACCCCTTGGGCGAGCGCGCCTCGGCCCTCTCCCGCCGGCGCAGCCAGACGCCGCGCCCAGGGTCAGCGCCTCGTGTCTCGAACCCACCGCCCCCACCCAAGGGCGGCCAGGCCAGCCTCCTCCCCAGAAGGAGGAATTCGATCAAATGTTAATCCTCTCCACATGTAGAACGTTCCAGATAGCCCCGAGCTCGCAGCGCCTTTTGAACTTGTGAACAGAAATTGATTCAAGGTGACGAATTTGTAATCAGCTCGTGATGGATGGGGCGCTTCAGCCAGGCCGCGTGTCCCGCCCGGGAAGCAAATGTGTTTCACTTTATCTCCTCCTGCGCGGGCCCCGAGGACGGCGGAAAGAAAATAAAGTCAACTGCAATGTTTAACTTGCATGAGAGCAGATGCCGCCTAATGACGGGCGCGGGGAGGAAGCGGGACAGCGCGCCGCCCCCCGCGCAGAGGCCACATCGGATGTGGAACTATTAGCGTGATTAGGCGAATAATGACGGTGGGGCTCGTTCGCAGGCCTGGAAGGAGAGCAGGACGGGAAAGCAGAAACAGCTGCTTGAATATTCTAATTTCAAAGGGTAATTGCCGAGTCGGCTCCCCACCTTCTCCCCTCCTTCTCCCTTTCTTCTCGTCTTTCCTTCTCTCTCTAATCGAAACTGCCTTGACGGGACTTTGAGATCAGCCCTGGCCAGGGTCAGCCGGGACGTTCTCAGGGCAGAAACGCGGGGCGCCGGCAGCCGGGGCGCGGAGGCCGCCCGGAGGGGCTGCAGGTCAGCGCTGCCCACCGGGGCGGCCCCGGGCAGCGGGCACAGACCTCACCCTGCCGGGCCGGGCCGCCCTTGAGGTGCTGATGAAAGCCGTGAGCGCCCCGCACCCCGGGCGAGAGCCGGCGCAGACGCTCTGGGGCAGGTTGCTGGACCTTCAGCCTCCTTCTCTCTCGGAAAGCGGGTGCGGGCGGCCGGCCCTCGAAGCCAGAGCGGAGGCGAGCAGCCCTGGTGCCCGGGCTCGGCGACCGCGGCTAAGTGCGCCCCCGGGTCGTCTCCGGCTGCCGACGTGAGGTCCCCGAGCTGCCGGCCTCGGGGTCGTGCCCAGCGCTGGCCACTTCCAGGGCTGGCTGCTGCCCGCACAGGGTGGGGGCGCCCTCGCGCTGCCCCAGCTGAGAGATGGCCGCTGGCTCTTCAGGGTGTCCCCTCTGTGCGGCAACTCCCCTGCCTGACGGGGGGGATTGGGGCCTGCACCCCCCTCCATCCTGTGGGCTCCGGGCACCTTCTAATTCCCCGATGTCTGCACTTACACCCCCTTTTCCTCCCGCTCTTCTTTCTCAGTTACTCCTCCGCCGGCTTTGCCGGTGAGTCCCTGCGCTGGTGTCAGGCCCAGCAGGCCCCGCCGGCCCCAGGGCCGTGGTGGGTGGGAGGCACCTGGACAGCCAGAGGCCTCCTTCCCGAGGTGCCGGACAGCTGGCTTGGTCCCCTGGGCGAGGAGGGGACCCTGCTGGGGCGGCAGAGGGGTGTGGTGTGTGGCGCAGGTGATCTCAGATGCACATTTTAAAAGAAAGTTTACTTTTGCAGAGAATTGGACACTGGCGCCAAGTCCGGAGGTGCAGCAGGAGGGCAAGTGGGCCCGTCCTGGCCCGGCCCTTCCAGCCAACTCTCCGGGCTGTGGGGGCCCCGCCCCTGTGCAGGGATGGTGGTCACTGCCCTGTGGGCTGCTTCCTGTGCCTCTGCTCCTCTGTTCTCACCGATTGCAAGCATGTGTGTGCAAGCGTGTGTGCATGAGTGTGTGTGCACGTGCACCTGGGAGAGCAAACGAGACACCTGAGAGGCTACACACAGGGGATGCAGGCCCTGTCCAGGCTCCAGGGCGCCCATGACGAGGGCTGTGACTGGCGAGGGCCGTGACGAGTGCAGGGGAGTGGATCCGCCGCCCCAGCAGACGGTGAGGGCCCCTGGGTGTCTCTGAGTCCTGGGGGTCCCTGGGATGGGGAGGAGGGCCAGGGTCATAGTCTGGCCAGAGAGGTGAGAGCAGAAGCGTGAGGACCCAGTGGAGTCACCAGGGCAGGGGCGGCCTTGAGCTGGGGGGCAAGGAGGAGAGGACGTGGGGTCCTGGAGGGGGTGTCTGCCGAGCTTGGAGGGACAGTTACCGCCCCGCACCACCTCCCCGATGGACATTCCCTCCCTGGCACAGGCCGTTCCTTCCCTGGCGCTGTCCCCAACCCACAGGCCACAGCCGCGGGGGGAGGCATCGGCCCCAGGCCCTCTCTGCACCCCCCACCCCGACCTTCCCGGCACAGGCGCAGATGTGCACCCCCCCACCCGGGGGCTCCCCCAGCTCCAGCCCTGCCCTGTGCTGGGCCGCGTGAGGAGGCGTGGAGGGGGCTCGGGAGCAGGACCTGCAGGAGGGCGGAGGGGGTGGGCTGTGCGCGCCTTCGGGCCAGGCAGACATGGCTCTAAAGGAATCGCAAAACATTTGTTTTTAAACAAGGGGCGGCTGCCTGGAAACCAGTGGGCCGGCCGTGTGCTCCTGCAGCCCCTGCATGCTTGTGCCCGGGAGGGGGGCACGGCCCGGGGGACCCCAGAGCGTGCCGGCCCACTGAGAGAGCCTGTCCCCCCTCCCCCTCCGCTCACAGGGTGCATGGGAGGGTGCCCGCTCGCGGGAGGCCACGTGGCCGAGGGAAGGAGCCTTGGGTGCCCCGGAGAGCTGTGGCTCGGGGAGAGCCCCAGACGTGTCCGGCCCGCAGCGGAGAGCGGAGAGCAGCGGCTGCTCGCAAGGGCCTGGGGGAGAGCCCGGGGCAGGGTTACTTCCTGCGGTCGTGGGAATGTTCCGGAATGACTCACAGTGCCTGCCTGTGTTTGAGGCCCTGCTGCAAACCACTGAATCCGGCTGTTTGGACGGGACCTGTCATCAGGCGCACCCTGCAGGCGGGGGAGCCAGTGGCATGGGGGACTGGGGAGGGCCCCACGGTGTGGGCGGGGGTCGGGGGGGGGGACAAGTTCCTAGGCCAGGGGCGTGTGTTGCCTGGAGACAGAGGACCTGGAATGGTGGGGGGGCTGCCTCCCAGCTGGCACCTGTTGGGGGTGACCACACGAGCTGCTGTCCACACTGGTGACCCTATCAGTCATGGGGCTGGGACAGCCCAAGGAGACTGGAGAAGGGGGCGTTCAGCGGCAGGAGGGGCTGGCCACAGTCACGGCGGGCTTCCTAGAGGAGGAGGCGTGAGCGGCGGCGGCAGTTTGGGGGGCATGCCAGCCAGAGTCCCGTAGAGGGGACGGGAGAGCTGTGTGCCGGGTGGGAGCTGCTCTTCCTCCCTGCAGGGCTCAGTGGGAGGCCCTCAGGACCCCGGGAATGCGTGAAGCAAGCCATTGATTTCTTTAATTGGATTTTAAGTGGTTTAGGAAAATGTTTCCCTTCCTTCATTTAGAAAGTGTTGCACCAAGTAAGGCGGGGTCGGGGGCTGGGGCTGTGCTGGAAGCGCGCATCACCAAGTCTCTGCAAAAGCAGATTCCTCAGTGTGCAGATGCCTGTGCACGCCTGTGCGTGCACCTCTGTGTGCACATGTGCACAGATGCCTGCGTGTACACACATGTTGTGTCGTCCACATGTGCACGTCCGTGCGCGATAGAGAAGCTCCTGGGCGCGGGCTCCTTCCTCCCCGGAGTTCGCCTTCCTCCCTGCCCTGCACACTCGTGCGCGGGGGGCTGGCGCGCGTGCACACCCTCAGCCGAGGCTGCGATGTCACACCTGGCACCTCACCGGGGCCTCGAGTCGTCCGGCGGCCAGGCTGGGTCCAGGCTGCCCATTCCACAGGCAGGAAGCAGGCGCAGGGAGGGCCGTCACCCCGGCGGTCCCGCAGCAGCAGCAGGTGACCGGTGGGCCAGGAGCCCCCAACCCCAGCTGCCCGGCTGCCTCCAGCCGCCCCAGCCTCACGCGCTGGGGGAGGTCCTGGTCCCCCAACACTGGCCATCCTGGCTCCTGGCAGGGGCTCCTCCCCCAGCCAGCCCCGCCCCCAGCGTTCCTGGGCTCTGCCCCCAAGCCCTGTCCCCTGGAGGTTGGCCTTGAAATCTGACAAGGCTTGATCCTGTCTTCAGGAAACAGCCTGCACCCCGGGGGTTCCCTCTAGGGGCTCCTCCTGGCCAGAGTCACGGGAGCCAGATGCCAGTGTCCCTGAAATCCTCGAGAGCCCCGAGCCTGGGCAGAGCCGGCAGGTGCGCTTGGCCTCCCCCCCAACGCCTCTTCCGTGGCTCCCACGTGGCCTGCACGGGGACCCCGAGACACATCAGCACTGGTGCAGGGACCCTGGGGTGCCCGTGGACGCTCCCCTAGAACTGTCCTCCTCCCCCCTCCCAAGCCCCTTCAGGCCCACCCGCCCACTGCACCTTCTCTCTCTCCCCTGCCCCACGGGCCTCCTGCAGGGCCGCCCACCCCTCTCAGCTGCGAGGCGGGGCCGCGCCCCCTGCAGGCCTGAGCGGGTATCCCACCCGTCACACATCACGCACGTCCTCGCCGGCCCACGCGTGCACACGCATGGCACACACGCACACGCGAGCGGGAAGAGCTCCTTGGCTCAGCTTTTCCTTCCCGCGAGCGGCTGTGGGGCCTGGTTCTTGTCAGCGTGCGGGGAGAGGGAGCTGCGCGTCCTCCCTGCCCGGCCTGCACGCCCGGGGCAGGCTGGACAGCTGCCTGGGCGGCCTGGACGGCCTGGCTGCCACCTCCGTGGCTGCAGGAGCGGGCAGCAGGCGTGGCCTCCTCCGCCGTGGCAACTCCTCCACCTTCATGGTCCTGCTCGTGCTGGGGGCTTCGGGCACGCTGAGGGGGGCCCCTCCAGAAAGGAGAGTCACCAGCCGCAGAAAGGGAAGGGCGAGCGCCTCCATGGGGGCAGCCCGCGCAGTGGCCACCAGGGGACGCAGGCTGAGGCTGGAGAGAGGGACGGCAGGACCGGGGCACAGAAGCCGAACCCAGAGAACAGGAAGCCCCCAGGCGCCCCTGTCCCCTGACGTGCTCCTGCCGCTGGCGAGCAGACACGCCCAGGCTGGGTGGGGTGAGCAGGGCAGGCGCGGGGTGCCCCGTGGGAGGGACAGCGCCACTGCCTGGGCACTGCTGGGCACCCGAGACCCCCGCCCACTCGCGCCCCCACCCCCCACCCCGTGCCTCCCCCGGAACTGTGGTCACGGCTGGCACTTTTTACGGCACCAGGGAATGCCAGGCGCGGGGTCCCACCAGCCAGCCACGTCCCTGCTCCCCTGGGGGACACCGGGCCAGGCGGGAGACCAAGTCCCCCAGCCCAGGCGCAGGAAGGGTGCCCTCTGGAGAAGGCCCAGGCCTGGGCTCCAGAGACCACGGACACAGCGGGCTGCCTGTCCGCCTCAGCGCCGCGCTGGTCACCGAGTCTGAACTGAACGAGTCATTAAATGTAGAATGACACCACACGTGACAGACATGACGTCACGCACACCCCAAAGGTGAGCTGCGAGGTCGCCCCTGCTGATTCGAGGCTGTCCGGAGGGAGCCCCCGCCCGCTGCTGGGGCGGGGTGGCTGCGGCCTGCGTGCAGGGGCACCCCTCCGTCCCTCGCTCGTCTGCGGGTCCTGAAAGCTGAGCCCCCACAGAGGAGGAGGCCCAGCGGACTCGAAATGGAAAACAGACCCGGCCCGAGCACGGCCAGACATGGATCAAAGGCGGCGGCGCTGCCCGGGAGCCCGGCGGTGTCTGGTTATCACATTTGCACTTGGCAGCGTCTCTCCTGCAGGGCGGCGGGCCCTGCCCAGTGAGGTGCCGCCTGGCCTCCCGCTGCTCCTGCCTGGGCACCGCCGCAGGGGTCCTCGACGTGCAGCCTTGGCAGCCCGTGCTCTCCGCGGCCAGCCCCGGGCAGAGCGGGCGCCGCCTCGGGCGGGAACACCGGGGCTCTCAGGTCTGATGCTGCCTCTGCGTGTGGCTTCTGCCCCCGAGCTGGGGAGGGCCGGGGGCAGTCGTGGGTGGCCTTGGGGTGAGGGGTCCCTGCGGAGACGGAGCCCGGAAGGGAAGGGAGGAGGGAAAGCCTCCGTCAGCGTCACTGCCCAGCCAGCCCTTCCCTCCGGGGTGCTGGGGCGCCCCTCTGAGACAAGCTGGGTCGCCTCTGGGCGTGGCCCTGGCCCTGGGCGGGAGCCTGTGGGCGCAGGGAGGACGCTGGGCCTGCAGACCGGGCCGGCCCTCCCCTGCGGGCCTGAGGGTGCACCAGCCGCCTGGCGGTGCGGTGGGCAGAGCAGGCACCGGGACCCTGGGGCAGGGAGCGGAGCTTGCAGGTCAGCCGCAGTCCGTGGCCTTGGGCCCCCGGCAGACAGGAGGGGACGCGCCGACCAGGGCCTGCTCCTGCCCTCGGGCCTGGCCGAGGCGCGGGTGCCTCCTCCCAGCTGCGGTGGCCGTGAGGCGCTTCGTGTCCATGCGGCTGGGTCCCCGCCTGGCAGGCAGTGGCCCCGAGGAGACCCTCCCCACGGGCGGAGTGGGGCCCAGCTGCGGCCTGGCTGGCCAGCTTGGCGAGAGCCGCGGCAGCAAGACGGATGGCCGGCCTCCCCGCGCCCGGCTCGGCCTCGTCCATTATCGGCCGCGGGCGCCTGTCATCACGCTCGGGGCACAAATCAGAATCAAATGTGGGCCCGGCCGAGGCCGCAGCTCACCCTCGCAGCAGCGCCGGGCAGAGGCTCTTCTGTCAACTTGAAAGGCAGGGAGAGGCGTGGGGCGGTGGGGGGGGGGGGTCGGAGCTGCCATAATTCCCGAAACTTTGGTTTTCATTTTCCCTCCTGGCTCCTCGGGCTCCGGAGAAGGGGCTGCGCCCCCAGAGGACGCTCGCGGGGCTAAGCGAAGCCACGTGTCTACGCTCTTCAGATGCCCCGAGACGTCTGCCGAGAGTCTGGGCCCCAGGCCGTCGCTGCGGTCTGCACGCACCCCGCCGCCGGCCGGGGCTCCTCCCGAGGCCCCAGGCCAGGCTCCCGCTGGGCCCCAGAGCTGCCGCCCTCCCCGCTCTGGTCCCCGGAGCCCCTGGGGAGCAGGAGGGCACTGGCCAGGTCAGCGCGGGCCTTTCCGCTGAGCCCTGCCTCTGTCCAGCCTGGCTCTGCTGCTCGCGGGTGCGTCCAGCGGGGCGGTGGGGGGGGCCCCTAGGTGGCGAGCCCTCTCCTCCTGCACCGTTGCCCCTCTGCCCTCCGGCGCCCCCCTGCCCTCCTCGTCCGCTCACGGCCGGGAGCCCCGCCTGCTAACTGGGCTCCTGTGACCCACGGCTTGGCCAGCGGGAGTCTCCGGAGGTCAGAGGGCGACAGATGGGGTCGGCCCACAGTAGCACCCGAGGCCCTTCCCTCAAGGCCCCTGTAGCCGAAGGGCCCCCCTCCCCCGCCCCCTCCTCCTCCCCTCCCCCATGTCTCCTCGGGGGCCGGCGGACGCCTTGCTGGGGACGGTGGGACCCACTGACTGTTTGGCACTGGGGCCTGAGCTGCCTCCCCGTGGCGGGGAGCAGGGGCTGGCGGTGATCAGCCCTAGCGGGCCCCTGGAGAGCAGGGTCCTCCACGGGGGGCCCTACGGCGCCTGGAAGGCGGGGGAAGGACACCGGTGGACAAGAGGCCAGCCCGAGAGCCGGGCCCAGGGGCGCGCGAGGGCGGTGACGCGTGCCCGGAGTGCCGCTGAGGGGGCCGAGCGGCGGGGTTTACTTCTGAGGCAAAGCTAGTGTGAGCGCCGTGGGCTCCCCCGTTGCTCATCGGCGTCCCCGTGGCCCCCGGAAGCCGCCAGGAGCGCCCTGTCTGTCCCTGCTCTGCGGACAGGCCTCAGAGGCTCCGGCCTCTTGCTCTTCAAAAACCCACTCGGGGGAGAGACAGGCCTTGGGCCCAGGGTGGGCGCTGGAGTTCAAGCTTCGCGAGCCAGACCTGGGTGGGGTGGGGGGAGGGGAAACAACGGGTAAGGTGGGGCAGATCCGGGCGCCCCGAGGGGCAGCCTGGCCAGCAGGAGCCCAGCCCATGTGCGGGTGCAAGGGAGCAGGTTTCGGACCCAGACGCCACCTCCTTGCCCCCGAGAGCCCGGATCCTCCCCTGGTGACAAGCCGTCACGCCTACTGGTCTCGCCAGAGCCCGAGCTCCCCAAACTCCCCGAGCTCCCGGGGGGAGTCTCCCCATTTTCGGTCCTCTTCGCTCGAGACAGCGCGTCCGGCGCGGGAGAGCAGAGTGGACGGGTGCCCGAGCCGCTGTGCTGGGGGTGGGGAGGCTGAGGCCGGGCCTGCTGAGGGTGGGCTGGGACGGCGGGCGGACCTTTGGGGAGGGGGCGCTGGGTCAGCCCCGAGCCGCTGGCCGTCAGCACCAGGGACAGCGCCAGGCCACCGCCCTGCTGGGCCAGGACCAGGAGGAGCCCAGCCTCCGCGGTCGCCACCCCGCGGTGCCCACGGGGCCCAGGGTGCGGAGCTGCACCCACCTAGAGGGTTCTGACCTCTGGCTGGTGGGGTGGGAGGGCAGACGAGCCTGAGGAGCCGGTGCCCAGCAGGCCGGGAGGTGTCTGACGCCCACCTGGACCCCACAGGCAGAGGCTCCTCCGCCAAGGAGGGGCATGGTTGGGGCGCAGGCTGGAGCTCAGCTCTCCCCCACCCCCTGTGCATCCTACAACCGAGGCCTGATGGGTCGCCCCCTCTCCCTCCGACCACCCAGCTCCAGAGGCCAACCGAGACCAGGCGTGGATGGGGGCCTGGAGCCTGGACTCTGAGGCTGTCGCCAGGGGAGGGCACCCTCTGTTTGGGGGAGAGGGGAGGGAGGCGAAGGGGTTTGAGCAAGAAGGGAGCGGAGGTCCCCCCGCCCGCTCTGCGACTTAGGCGCAGCCGGCCAGTCTGAAGGGGCTGTTCCACCATGAGGTGGGCAGAGCCACGCCTGCCTCAGAGGGCATGGGGTCCCCACCGAGGCGGCAGAGGAAGCAGCGCGGCCCCTCCTGCCTCCCACTGGCTCCCACGTGGCTGGGTGCCGTGGCCACGCGAGGAGGGGCGGGTGTCCCGCCCTGTGCCCGGAGCAGCAGCTGTGTCCTGACTTCCCAGAAAAGCTTCCAAAGCCGGGCAGGCGCCCTCCTCCGGACTCGAGTGGCACGCTGGAGAGCAGAGTGGCCGGGGCGGTCAGCAGGCCCCTTCTGGCAGGAGGGGAGGTGCTGCTTCCTCAGTGTCGCCCCCAGGATCGATCGCGGCCAGGTGGTTCCTGGAAGGTGTTCTTTCCGTCAGGCTGACCCCCCCCCCCCGCCACCACGCACACAGCGGGCTGCCCCACCCCACGAGGAGCAGCGCCGTCTCCCCAAGGGCTTGCTGCGGGACATGGACTGGCCGACCGCTGATATCCTTTCCTGCCCTGGCCTCCCGCCCCCCTGGGGGCCAGTCACGAAGCAGGTGTGACTTAAAGGGTGGCTGCCCCGGACAGTGGCTGGCCTGGGACTTACATTACTGCCCCTGAAGCCCCGACAGCTTAGCTAGCACCCCCAGGTCACAGCCGCGCAGGGCAGAGTTGGGGTGTGCACCTTCAGGGGCTGATGCAGGCGGCGTCACACAGCCGCCAGTGCCGGTGGGCTCACCCCCCGATCGTCCAAGACCCAGGTCACGTCTCCAGCCCAGCCCCCTCCTGGGGCCCCAGCCCCCAGGCTGCTGCCCACTTGGCGCCCAACAGGCACGGTTAACCTGGTCTGGAATGGGGCCCCGGAGTCCGGTTACACCTACGGCCTGGCATGAGAGGGACGGGCACCCCAGAGTCAGCCAGAGGCCCGGTGTCCCCCCCTCCACACCCAAGTGGCCACTGGCTTGCAGCTCAGCCTTGAAAATACACCCAGAGGGCCTCCCCGGTGGCGCAGCGGGCTGAGCGCCGCGCTGTGGAGCTGCCGCAGCCTCTGCAGTGCGGGTTCCATCCCGGCCGGCCAGCAAGCATCCCGCATGGCGCGCAGACCCCTCCCGTCTCCCCACGGCTCCCCTCAGCAGGGGATTCCTTCCGTCTCCCTGTTCTGCTCCCCGCTCTGTCTCTGGGGAATCCTCTCACCCTCCCGCGCCTCTGGCCTGCGCCCCGGTTCTTGTATAAATGAATAAATCTTAAAAAAAAAAAAAACGAAAAAGAAAATACACCCAGAGCTGAAACCTCCACCCCACCCCCCACCCCCCACCCCCCACCCCCCAGTCCAGCCTCCTCCCCTCGCAGCTCTCCCTGCTCTCCCAGCGCCCCCTACAGGCTGCCCTTGGGACAGCAGGCAGACGGCTCCTTCCCCGCCCGCCTCTGCCCCACCCCGGTCATTCCCCATCTCACTCCAGGGCAAAATCCTCCCCCGCCTTACAAGCTCTTCCCATCGGCCCCATCACCGCCCTGCCCTGCCGCACCTCGGGAACCAGCTGCTTTGACCTCCCTGCTGTTCCCGGGGAGCCAGGCACAGCTCACCCCCGGCCTTTGCACGGTCTGCCCGTGCGTGGAACACTCTCCCCGGGCACCTGCAGGCCACTGCACTCTGCACTCCCTCCTCAGCGAGGCCTGGCCCTGGTGTTAAAATCGCCACACACCCCGCCCGCCTCCACTGCCCTGGCCACCTTCCCCTGCAGCCCCCGCCGGCCTCCACAGACTGACAGTCCCCGATGTGCTGTGAAGCGGCTCCCCACACACCTGTCACCTCTGCGGAGGGTGGAGAGTCCGCCTGTGCTGCTCGTCACGCAAAACCCCAGCCTCTACCCGGCGGCAGGTGCCAACACTGGGGGCTGCCCGGAGAGGGGCAGCCGGCAGAGGAGACGCAGCCGGGGCAGGACGGGGTGCCCCCCCCGGGCCAGGCCAGCCCCCCAGCTCTGAGCTCGGGGCTCTCAGGACACGACGGGGACCAGCCCGAAGTGCCGCAGCCGTGGCCTCCCTCGCCCTGCCTCGGAGGACCCCTGGGCTCCGGCGGGCAGGCAGTGGCCCCGGCTCACTCGCTGGACGCTGACGCGGGGAGCCAGATGGTTTCCAGCCCGGGCTCCTCTCCCTGCCCCACCCTCCCGGCCCAGCACGCAGGGGTCACAGCCCCGCTCGGCGCGGCGGCAGATGTCGGCCTAAGGTCACCCTGGGTGGGGCCTAGTGGACGGCCTTTGGCCCGGAGGTGGGTCCTCGTGGGAGGCCACTATGCCCAGGACCCTCGGCCCGCGCTGTGGGGCCACCAGGACCGAGGCAACACTGGGCGTGGCCGCAGCACCCACGGGAGGGGCCGGGGCCAGCTAAGGGGACCCGGGAGCGAGCCCCTGTGACGTGGAGCAGGCGGGAGCCGGGCCCTCCCACACAAAGGTGGGGCCCCGTCCGGCTGCGGGGAGACGGGGGGCCGCCCAGCCAGTGGCCACGCACCGCTGCAGCCCATGCGTCCGCAGGGAGGGCGCGGCGGCCAGGCACCAGCGGTGTCCCGGGACTCAGCCCGACGGGCGCCGTGTGTCCAGCAGCTCACTGCTCACACGACGGCAGCAGGCAGCCCGCAGCGGGCGGCTCCAGCGGGAAGGGGCACCCCCTCGGCCAGCGGCCGCCCGGCAGCCCGGGGAGATGAAGCCGCGGCCGGAGCGGCCGCCGGGGCTGGGCTCCAGGCTTAGTTAAACCGCGTTGGTCTCCCATAAATCCTCGTGAGCTACTTTCAGGCTCATCAGACCCCCTCAATTGGCGTTTAAGTGTTTTTTCTGCACTAACTGCTGCTTGTTAAATAGTTTGACGTTTATGCGTCTAGACTTCGGTTGTTCTGATATTGATTGGGTCCCAAACGGTAATGGGCAGGAGGCGGCTCCGCTGTCACGGGGAGAGGCCATCTATCTCCGCGGCGGCCGCCTCTGCCTCCTCCCGCGGCCCCCGGAGCAAGCCACGTGGGCTCAGCGGGCCAGCCCCGCCCACACGGCGCCCCATTTCTTGGGGGGTGGCTGACCTTGGAGCCTGGGGGTGCAGCCCTGAGTGGGGCTTCCTGCGGTTGCTAAGCTTGTTCTGCGGAGGCGCTGGAGGCAGGGGCGGGCGGCCTGGGGGGGGGGCCTGAAACCAGCTCAGCTCTGCGCCTCCTGGGCTTGCCAGGCCCCGCGGCCACTGCACCTTTGTCCCAAGGACTGGAGAGCCCTTCTCTGCCCCAACCCACAGACTCCTACTCATGCCTCAAGACCCCGAGCAGGTGCTCCCTCCCCAGCAGCTCTTCCTTGGCTTCCCAAAGCTGCGTGTGGTGCTGTGGCAACGTGGACACCTCGGGCCCTCGGCCAGACCCTCCCCATCAGCAAGTGGTCAGAAAGGGTGTGTGGCCTGCCGAAGGCCGGCCAGCAAGCCCGGGGTGCAGCTGGGGCCGAGGGGGCGCTCCAGCTTCCGGCCCTCTCCGGGGACCCCCGTGCACCTGCCAGGCCCACGCCGGCCAGGCCAGCGCTCGTCCACGCTGCGGCTGCAGGCCCCGCCCACCAGAGGCTGCGGCCCGAGAGCGATCTCCGATCAATACCCGGGAGCCGCGGGTGAGTCACGGCTCCAGGCGGCGAGGGAAGAGGGGCGCCCCAGCCCTGCCTTCCCTTCCGAGGAGGTGCAGATCTCCCCTCTGAAGATGGATCAGAACTCGCTTCCAAGGACCGGCAGCCGCCCAGTTCTTTCCTGTGCCTGTAGAGTGTTTACTTCCCCTTACACAAAATTTGGTGGCACGGATTTCTGGAAAAAGGAACAATCTGTCTTTCTACCCTGTCCAGCGTCCACGCCGAGTCGCGGTCAGGACCCGCACGTGGGCCGCGCCCGCCCCTCCGCAGCCTCGTGGGCATTTGCGTGTTTGCTGCTCCAGAGCCCGCGTGGGCTGGGGGCTGTTCGTGCATGTCTGGTTTTCAGTCATTTTGGTCCCGCTGTTGAGGGGCAGATGGCGGGACCCCTCCGCGCCTCGCCTGGAGGCCGAGGCCTGGACGCTCGTGGCCGGCCCCGTGAAGCAGAAACGCACACGCCTGTGAGTGGAAGTTCTGCTCCAGCTCAGTGCAGCACAGCGTGGGCCGGCGGCCCCGGGGTCGTGGGCACCGTCCTCTGGGGAGGCCCCAGCGGCCGCAGGGCACGGCGTGCGCGTGGGTCAGCGCCAGCTCTGAGCCGGGGCACAGAGGCTCAGCCGCCAGCCCTGCCAGCCCCGAGCCGGGCCACCCTGTGGACAGTGGGCGGGGGCGCTGGGGCAGGGGGGGCGGGGGAGGGTGGAGCGAGGCTGGAGAGGGGCAGGTGTCGGTGCCCCCAGGCAGGACCTGGACCGCGAAGCAGGGGAACCCAGAAGGTGGAGGAACATGGGGGTGGCCCTGGGAACACACATCGGAGACGCATTTCCTGAGAGGGGATGGGGCGCAAGGGGGCTATCCCCTCCATGCTGTGAGAGGAGAGGTTGGGGCTCTGGGGTCTACTAACACCCCCTGGTTCCCCCACGCCAGGCCCCGGGCAGAGGCCACCAGACCATGCCCTAAAGGCTGGGGTCTGGGGGAGACCCTCACCCTTGACTGGCGGGAGGGGGCTCTTCCTGCTCCTTTTACTGCTGCCTCTGGCCGTGCTCTCCCGGCCCCAGGGCCCTCCTTATTCAGGAAACCGCAGGCCGAGCCCTGCTCTCTGCTCCTGGGGCGAGGGCGGGGCCTCAGGAAGGCCCCCAGACGGCAGGACTGGGGGGTTCTCGGGTCCAGCCTGACCTCCCCGCCGCCCGCCCGCGGCAGGTGCCAGGAAACCCACAGGGAGCCCCGAGAGTGCCGCTGGCTTCCCGGCGCTGCGACCGCGCGGGCCTGGAGCCTGCGCTGACGTCGGGCCCAGCCGCCTGCCGGCCCCATAAATCTCCGTAAACGCTCATTACCAGACAGGCCCACTCGGGAGCAACCTCGGAGGCCCGCGTCGCTCCATCCATCAGTCAGGGCTGGCAGCAGCCCCTCCACAGGGCCGCTGCCCACTTTTACCATCCCAGCAGCCGGCTGCGAGGGCAGAGCAGGCATCTGGGCTGCAGCCCCAGAGGTGCCTCAGACCCCCCTCCACCGAGTACCCCCAGACTCTGCCTCACACCCACGTGCCCTGGAGGCAGGCGCCACCCCGCCCCTCTTCTGGGGAAGCCGAGTCCTACTCAGTGTCTTTTTGCTGACACTTGCCGTTTGGGCTTAGCTGGGGTTGGGGTGTACAGAGGGGCCCTGCTCCCGACTGGCAGCAGTGCAGGGACAGGGCAGGTGGGAGGTGGAGGGGCGTGTGGCCAATGGTCAGGAGCCGTGGTGCTGGCCACTCCCCTGGGTGGCAAGAAGACCCCAGCAGGGGGCGGGGGCGGGTCGTGACTCGGCCATGACTGGCTCCCACCACGTCCCCACTTCACACCTCTCCTGGCCATGGCCGGCCCCAAGGACACCCCCCAGTCTCGCCCTGGCCCCTCTGAGTGCTTCCCTGGAGAGCAGGCCAGGGCCCGGCCAGTCGTATACCCGCCTTGGGCGGCAGGGCTGAGCCACTTCAGTGCCGTGGATGGCACCATGTGCTCACTGCTGCCCGGGCCGCGCCGGGTCCTGGCGCTGCAGTTGGGACAGGAGCCCGGGCGCCTGCGGGAGGGGCTCAAGCCCTGGCTGGTGCACTGCAGAGCTTCAGAGAGCCTTGACCACATCCTGCGCCCCTTGATGACCCCAACTGACCGCCACTGCCTCCTCCGGGAAGCCTTCCTTGAACACCGCCCCCAGGCTCAGGGGTGTAGCCTGCTCCCTCTAGGACTGGGCTTAGTGGACACCATCTCAGTCCTGCCCCCACTGGTGGCCACCCCGCCCCCCCCAGCACACTGCGTGGACAAGGACTTGAGCTGCAGAGGGGTGCCCCTAGTGGGAGACGCCCCACCCATGAGAACCCGCTGCGGCCCAGGCCCACTGGCCGTGTCTGTGGACGCCCTGCTCGCACCTGCTCTAAACAGCCCCTCCCAGCATGGTCAGGGCTGTGCCCGCGCAGCCCGGAGGTGGACACGCAGTCCAGAGCTGGTCAGCCTAAGCTTTTATACCAGTCAAGGGCTGAGCAGAGGGGCGCGGGACCTTCCTCCTGCTTCTGCCCAGGTCCCAGGGAATGCGCTTGCGGGGTCTGGACCTGGTAGAGACCGGCCGGCCATGTGGGCCCTGCACCCCCTCACCCACCTCCCTCCAGCACCGCCCTCCCCAGGAGGCCAGGCCTGGAGGGCTCAGCCTGGGGCTACCAGAGCCCCCTGCAGAGACGCCCCCACCCGCCCCTGTTCCTCGGAGCTCAGGGTGGCAGGGGGTCACGGCCCCCAGAGCCTGCTCTGCGGCCTGGCAAGTCCTGGGTGCGGGGCTGGGCCCACGGGCCATGTGCCATCTTGGAGAAACAGCCCAGCAGGTTTCCAGGGAGAGATGCAGCCTGGCTGGAGCAGGCTCGATCCCTTTATTGGGTTGGCGATATTGGATTTATGGACTCAGCCTTCTGATGACAAAAAATGATCTGTGTGGCCAAATAAAGATGGACGCAGCTCAGAGCCAGTCCAAAGGCAATTTCGGCCTCTCATCTACCTGCTGGCTGCTGGTCGGCCCGGGGCGCCGTCCGCTGGGGGCTGGGATGTAAAGTGCCCTTTTGGGTTTTCCTTCAGCAAACATTAGAAAATTGTGTATAAATTTAATCTCAGCTACAAGTCCACAGCCACAGGGCCAGGTCACCTCGCGAGCAATTGCTTTATGTGCAATCAGACACAAGCTAAGAGGGCGAAATGTGGGCCTCTTGACTAATCAATTACATTTGAGTAATTGATCGTATATTATTATCGATGAAAGCCCGCCCTGCGTGAGTTAGAGGGGGGGAGGCTCTCGGAGATTAGATTTGTATACGAAAATGGAAGGAAAATGATGACTCTCATAAAATCATTTGCAAGGACTTCACGTTTGCCGTGCAGGGTCATCACGGAGTCGCCCCCAGATGCTGCTGCCCCATGGCGGCGTCACCCGGAGGGAGCAGAGGGCAGCCGCGGGGCGAGGGGCGCGGCCAGGGCGCCCTGGAGGGTAACTCGGGGTGCATGTGTAAAGAAGTGCCTTCTCCCAAGACGCGTGGCCCCTGTAAGGGACCCCCGGCCAGCCTGGAAGCCAAGCTCGCTGGGCCGGCTCCCGGCGGGGGCCTCTGAGCAGACAGACGTGCCCCAGGCGACACTCGGGTCATCTCCAGGCACCAGGCCGGGCGCGGCCCCGCTTCCGCACAGCACGGCGGTCTCGCCTCTCGCGGCCCTGCAGATGCCCCGCGCTCCAGCCCCTCCCCTCCTG
Source organism: Talpa europaea (assembly GCF_964194135.1). Classification (NCBI taxonomy): domain Eukaryota; kingdom Metazoa; phylum Chordata; class Mammalia; order Eulipotyphla; family Talpidae; genus Talpa; species Talpa europaea. The sequence continues at coordinate 142,657,718 of NC_140071.1, read as the reverse complement.
CTGCTGCCTTCCCCGGCATCTCCTGAGACGCCCCTGTGTCCAGCACCCCTCTCCACTTGGCCGGAAGCCCCCACGGGTGGCGTCTGCTCTCTGACAGGGGTGGCACCCAGGTCCAGGGCACATGTCCGCTGGAGGCTGCCCTGGGCACCGCTGCCAGTCCCTGCCGTGCACGCCCCCTCCCTGTCCATGCAGGTGGCCCGGGGCCTCTCCCCACACCGGGTCCCCTTCCCCTCTCCTGCCGCCGGGCCCGATCCTGGGTCTGTGCCACCCCCAGAGGGAGACGCGCGGGAACTGCCCGCCTGCCGTCCGGGAGCCGCCCGCCGAGGCCCCGCAGCAAGGGCAGCCTCCACAGCCTCGCCCCGAGGGGCTGGGCAGGGGACCCTGTTTGCAGCCCCTCTGTGACGGTGCCCTGTGCGGGCACAGAGCTCCCGGGCTGTGCTGCTTACCCCGCTCCCCGAGCCCCTTTCCTCCTCTGTGACCAGAATTCTCCCCTGCTCTGCAGCCACCCAGGCCAGGCAGGCTCCCCGTGTCCCGGCCGCTTACAGGAGAAGCCGGAGCCCTCGGCAGCCCCCCACGGGTCAGGGGAAACGAGCCGGCGGGGAGACAGCAGCTGGGGCCCCTGCGGACCCCATATGCTCTATCCTCCCTGACGGTTCTCCCACACGCGCCACCACCAGGTCCTCTGCGCCCGCCCTCCGTGACACCGCCCTTTGGCCCCGCCCCCAGGCCCCGGTGGGCCCACTCACCACGTTAGGGGGAAAGGCTGTCCTGCGCCAACGCCATACAGGCTTTGTGGCGCCCACCCCCACGCCATCAAGACACTGGGAACTACGAATCCCAGGATCCCCAACGGGCAGGTTGCGAGGACCTGAGGGCGGAGGTAAGCAGCCATTTTCTCGGCTCGTGTTTGTCACCAGCCATGTGAGTGGGGCTCGCTTTCTTAGCTCACTCTCTCGGCCAGGCAGCACCTGCTCTCGGCGGGTCATCTGGGATTCCAGGTGAGCGGAATGGGTAGGACGCATTGAAGACTTTATCCCCCTCTCCTTCTCCTGGAGTGGCTCAGTTTCTCATTTCCCCTTCCCTTGTAAATGAACCGTTTTTTAACCTTTTGTGTGTGCCTGCAGTTTAAGTCCCCTTTAAGCTCGCGAGTGAGGACCCAAGGTCAGGCAACCCATTTTATATTGGGGTTGCCCTGTAACAACCAGGCCCGCACCTCGCCCCAGGTGTGCACCATCAGGCTGCGTGCCCACCCATGCGCCTCCCGCATCAGCACAATCAAGGCTGCAGGTGGTGGCCAGGCACAAAAGCCTGAGCATCTTCATTCTCCCCAAAGGGCAGTAGGAGTGGGGCTGAGAACACAGGCTCCTCCCGAGCCACTCACCCCACTCTCCCGGCTGTGTGACCGCATCACCGCTGAGCCCCTATGCCTCTGAGCAAGGCCCAGAGGGCCTAACAGCTCCTGCCTTGGAGGCCCTGACCCTGCCTCAGGGCTCACTTGCCACCTGCCCCTCCCGCCAGGCTCCCTTGAACTCTCCTACCTCCCCCACCCCACGGGCCCCCAATGTACAACCTTGGGTGGCCTCGGCACCCTTCGGCCTGCCTGCAGAGCTCTCCCCGGCACGCCCTTATCCCCACTGATCGTCTGTTGCCCCCCCCACAGCGAGGGCCCCCCAACCTCACACCTACCACTGGCTGCGCAGGGCACAGCAGGGAGGCAGGGTCGTCTGGATGGACAAGGCCAAACTGCCCTCAACAACAAGGTTGTAGAGCAGGTGAAAAAGTATCAGCCTTTTCCGCCCTCCGGCCATTAGCATTAACGATGGATCCCTGCGGTCCCGTGTGCACACCTGATGGCGGGCACCTGGAGTGGGGTGTGGGCAGGTATAGGTGGGCGCACCTGGGCTGAGACTGGCTTATAAGGGCAGCGTCACGGGGATGCCAGAGAAAGGGAGAACAATGAGAAGAACGAGAGCAACAGAACAAAGGAGAAGCCGAGACCACGAGAGACGCCAGGGAGCCCAGAAAGAGTGAAGACTTGCCGGGGGCTAGGGGCCTGCCAGCCTCCCGGCCCCCTGCCTGCCGTGTACCTGGTAAAAAGTTCAATAAAAGCCTGAAAAGCCAGCGAGGGCTTCAAGACTCTCTTTACCCATCTGCTCGGCTCATAGAAACCCTGCCCTGTGCCCTACTGGCACTACAAGGGCCACTACAAGACCCTGCCCTGTGCCAGCCCCCTGCAAGCTCCCGCCAGAGACAGAGGTGGATAAAAACACTTTACTGGACAGAGCCCGCGGGCGGGGCGGCCGGGGCTAGTACTTGAGCAGCCAGCGTGGCTTGTGCTGGCTCAGCGACGTGAAGTAGGACCACCACCAGGGCTTGCCCCCACTGGCTGAGGGCTGCCGCCTGCCCCCCAGGGAGTCCTGGGGCTCCCCGTATGGGCCAGCGCCTCCCAGGGGTTCTCGGGGCCCCAGCCTGCTCCCCTGCGTCCCCTGAGGGAGCTTTTTGGGGCCTGTCTTCAGAGGCTGAAGAATGAAGTCCACGCGGCCCGCCCGCTTCATCCGCGCGGGGATGGTGACCTTCTTGATGACCTTGGTGTAGCCAGGGGCTTGGGCGATGACGATGTGGGACCCTGGGGGCAGCAGTCTCCAGTAGTCACCATCCGGGGCTGCGGACAAGTGGGGAAAAGCGGCGTGGGGCAGGGCTGGGGGCCTGGTAATGGGACTTAGAGGGGCATGTCCAAGCTACCCGCCTCCGTGCCAGGAGTGTCCTTCCTGTCAAACTCCTATTCATCCCTCAAAGCCCCGCTGAGGGGCCCCCTCAGCAACGATGGTCCCCATTCCCAAACCCAGCCTGCAGAGCTGTCTGCACCCGCACCCCATAACCGCACTACAACCTGCGGGCATTGTTAAACCAGCGCAGTCCTCAGGGCCACCAGGAGCCCACCCTGGGCTGGACACTTGCGCTGGTGAAGCACTGCCAGCGTCTGCACAAGCAGGCCCCAGCTGCAGGGCCTTCCCCCCTGGGGCCCGCCCCCCGCCCCCGCAGCTGTGAGGAGGTGGAGCTCTCCCGGCAGCCAGTTCCTGGGGAGCGTGGCGCCCCAACAGCCACCACCGGCATCAGCACCCGTGCTCCCCCTAGGGCAGACAGGCGGGGACTGCAGACAAGGGCCCCCCTCGTCCCCCAGGCCGCCGAGGACGAGCCACCACCTCGAGGTGCCCTGCACAGATGGTGGGGCTCATGAGGTGACCAGTACCCCAATCCCCTCGTGCGGGCCTGGGGCCCAGGCAGGTGGTCACCTGTGGTGATGTCGTGGCGGATGCCCTTGACCGAAATCCTGGCGTTTTTCACGGGTTTGCCAAATTTGTCCATCACCACTCCCTTGATGCCCCGGTGCGCCTGGGGAGAGCAGGCCAGGGCAGGGCTGGCACTGTGCCCGCAGCCCCCAGCCCATCCGCTCCGCTCAGACCGTCTTCCATGAGCAGCCCCGTCTGTGACATGAGGGGGCCCCGAAAACCAGCCCCCTGGGTTTGTGAAGTACCCCAAGTTCTGCCCAAGGGTCTGGCTGACTCCAGCCCTGGGTCACGAGCAGAAACTCTCGAGGCCCACCTGCTGACACAGACACCCCCCGGCTCTGACTGCCCCGGCCTGCCGGGACAGGCCCTGAGGCCGTGTGTCGAGTTGGGGGGGGGGCCCTGGTGTCAGCCCCGCCCAGCCCCAGCTGGCGCCCGCCCTCTCTGGGGCCTGGGTCAGCTCCTGGCCCTGGTGCCCCCTCCCCATGCGTCCGGCAGGCGGCCGAGCTGGCCTGGGCTGCTGGAGAGATGCAGCTCTGGACAGGAGCCGCCCTCGTCCCCCGCCGTGCAGGGACTGGCCTGAGCACGGCTCCCCCCACAGCGTGTCCAGGCCGAGGCTGCCCTTTCCGAAGTCAGTCCGCCCCTCTCACAGTTCTTCTTTAAAAGCCAAGAATGAGTGAGCCAAGCCCTCTTGCTCGGATGGGCTATGAACAATTGGGGTGACAGCAGAGGAGCCCAGCCGGGCCGGGTGGGGGGCGCTCCCTCTGGAGAGATGGCCTCCTGCATCTGCAGGGCTGCGGGCCCTCCCTCTGCTCAGACCACCTCCACTCCTCCCCTCCCCCTCCCGACGCTCCTCTTCCTCCAGGAAGCCCTTCCTGATGACCAGTCACATCAGGGCCCTCTTCCCGGGGCCTGCGGCCCTGGCCACCTGTTCTGCCGGCCCTGCCCTGGACGTCCCTGGACTTCCCCACCCTGGGAGCAGGGAGCAGACACACAGTAGGGCCTCATTTAGAGTCCGCCTTCACCAGCACCACCACGTTCTGTCCCTGCCCTCGGGCTGAGGAGCCAAGCACGCAGAGACAGCCCGGGGAGCTGCTGGGCAGGAAGGAGACGGCTGAGCTGAGCACCCTCTCCCTGGGCGCCCCAGGAGCAGACGCCTGGTCAGGATCATGGTGGAGGAGGCCTCAACAGGCCCAGACACACGCGATCCTTATCAGAAGCCACGCCGGCTTTCCGGGGGGCTGGGCTCTCGAGGCCGGCCACACCCGGCCATCAGCCCGCCGGTCGCAGCGTCGCGCCCGCTATTAAATCTTTCTACCCCAGACTTCACATGCAATATCCACGGAGCAATCCCAGCTCCATTTAAGACTCCTTAAAATTCATTTTCACCAGACGGTCGTAAAATGAAATGATCGAGGAGGCCTGGAGCGAGGAGTCTCCAGGCTGCCCCTTCGTGGCCGCGGGCTGGCCCCAACGCTGACACAGACTGGGGCTCCGCCCTGGACTGCTCCCCTGGGCGGGGGTCCGCCCCCAGGGACTGCCCGTCCTCGCAGCAGGCGGCCCTGGTCCTTCTACAAAGGAGGCGCCTGCGGACAGAGCTGGGCTTGGAGCAGGCGGCCCCATTCGAGCCCCGGGCAGCCGCTGGGTGATGCCTGATGTCCGGGCACACGCTGACCCTTCCTCTGCCTCTGGATCTTCCGGCCACGGCGGGGAGCAGCAGTGCGTCCCTCGCGGCCCCCACCCCTCTGTTGACAAAACGCGGCCGGCGCATGTGCACCTGGGGTCGGCAGCCAGTGCCCCCCGGGCAGCCGCCAAGCACAGGGCTCCCGTGGGCCCGGGCCACCCTGGTCCTGAGCACCTGCTCCGCATGCGACGTCGTGACAGCCTGCCCCGGGGCACAAGGGCCGGACAGCAGAGGCCCCCACAGAACCACTGCCCTCTCCTTATTGCCCCTCATGTCCCTTTTCTGCTCGTCACCTCAGAATCCCAGGCACCCCCTGCTGTTGGGGTGCTGGAGAGGCCGAGGGACATTTTTGACCGGCCCGGTCACTGGACTAGGAGAGGGTATTTTAGACACACCCTCTGCACCTGCCCCTGCCCCCACCTGCCTATTTCCGGGGGAGCTCAGCCCACCTGGCAGTCGCCCGACGGTCCAGCCAGTCCTCACTGTGCCCACAAGGACCCCACGCTGCCCGGTGTCCCTGCCCATCGCCTGACACCTCCTAACCCTCTGGAAGACACAGCCCAGATGCCGCCTCCTCTGGGGGCCCCAAAGGCGGGTGCGTGCCTGGCCCGGGCTTCCCTGGCCTTCAGGCTACAGGACCGCGGGACCCCCGCGCGTGTCCAGGGGACCCCGGCGTGTCCGGGGGTCCCCGCAGCCACCCCGGGAGCCGCGGAGAGGCCCAGCGCGGCCCTAGTGCCGGGGGTGCCTGCAGGGAGGCGGCCTCACCATCTCCACGAAGCTCAGGAGCGGCTCCTTGTTGTGCTGCCAGAGGGGGTACAGCGCCTCCTCGGGCGGGAACTTCACGCAGCCCAGCTCCACCGTCACCTCGAAGCAGTTGCTGTGCAGGTAGTTGAAGTCGGACATCCCTGGGGGCGACGCGGACCTCAGCACCCGCCCCGGCCGGCGTGGGGAGGGCGCCTCTGGCCGGCCCCCCGGCCCGCGCCGCCCGCCGGGGGTGAGGCCAGGCCGCCCCGACGCCCGCAAGGTGCTGACCCCCGCGCTCCCGGAGGGCGGGGGCCACGGGGCGGCCTGGAACAGGGCAGGAAAAGCAGGCCCCAGGCCGCTCCCCCTGCCCACTCGCCCTCTGCCCTGCCCTCTGCCCTGCCCTCTGCCCTGCCCTCTGCCCACCCGCACCCCGCGCCCGCACCTCCGGTGAAGCTGTACCAGCGCGCCCCGTTGACGATGCTGCCGCTGCTCAGGAAGTTGCCCCCACACCTGTTCTCCGACCGGTCGGTCATCACGGGGTGCGCGGCGGCGTAGGCGCGGGCCAGCAGCCGGAACATCTGGGGGGCCGGGCGGGCGTCGGCCGGGCCGAGCAGCCTCCCGCGGGCCTCCAGGCGCTCGCCGCCCCCCCGCCCGCGCGGGCCGCACCCCTGGGCACGCGAGGGGCGCCGGGCGGAGGGGCGGGGCTGCGGGCGCCCCTCACGCTGGCCCCGACTCCCGCCCGGCCACCCCGCGGGCCGGAGCATCCGCAGCAGCCGGTGGGAGGCCGGAGCCGGGGCCGTGGCGGGAGCGTCGCCGTCGTGCCCCAGATCTGTCCCAGCGAGGGGGGGTCGCCGCCGGGCACAGCCTCCAGCCCTGGGCGAGCCCTGGGGGAGCCCCGCGGGCCTGGCGGAGGGGGCCGGGCGTCAGGCCAGGGCGGCCTTGCGCAGAAGGGCGGGTGTGGGGCACAGGCGGGTCTCCAGGCGCCCTCAGGGCCGCCCCGCTGCCCTGGCCTGGGAGCTGGGGTGACCGGGTGGGCGGCCTGCCCCTCCCCCTCGACCCCGCACGCCCCGGGACTCAGGTTTTCAGAGGCCGCTGCTGGCCCGGCCGGGGGCGCCCTCAGCTGTCCGCCCCTGTGGGGCTCCTCGAGGGGCCTGCCCCCCCCACACCTCGCGAATCCGCTGAGATTCGGGGACACCGGGCTGGACCCGTGGGGCTCCCGCCTGGAGGGCGAAGGCCTCGCCCCGCGGTGCCTTGCTCTCCGCAGCACACTCTCGAGGCCGGCCGGGGGGGCCGCGGGCAGCCGGGCGCTGCGGGGCGGTGAGCGCGGGCGCTGGCACCTGTCCCGGGCGGCGCTGGCTGCAGCGGCGGAGGGAGCGGACGCGTGGGTCACGACAAGTGGACGAGGGCGTGTCGGTGGGTGGGGGTGGGGGGCCCTCCGCGTGAGGAGCGGGGCTGGCAAGGGGCAGCGCTGCCTGCGGGGGAGCAGAGCGCCTGGGCGCTTTAGCCCGGGGCACTGGGCTGCCGGCCGTGTCCGCCGCAGGCCCCCGCGGTGCCCCGTGCTGTGGGAAGGGACCCCTCGGGAAGACCAGCCCGACTCCAGCCTGGGGGGGAGCTGGGGGTGCACAGGGAGACCCAGTCAGGCTGGGGGCCACCGCCACGGGCAGCAGGGTGGCATGGAAGGGTGGGCTGGGGGTTCCAGCCCACAGCGGGGCGCCCTGGGGCCCACGGAAGGTGGGAGCGGGTTCCTGCACCTCTGGACCGCAGTGCCCAGCGACTCTGGAGCCCCTGATGCCGCCCACCAAGCGGTCAGGGGTCTGGCCTGGGCCGCGCTGCCCTCTGCTGGCCGAGCCCAGACCCTCCCCTGGAGGGAAAGCCAGGCCCGCCCTGGAGGCCCCTCCCCCGGCCCCGCCGGAGCTCGCCGCTGGGGACACTGCAGGAAGGGGCCAGGGCGCGGGGGCTGCCTCGCTGGACCAGAGACTTCCTGGAGGAGTGTCCCTGGCCGGGCCCGGAAGGCGCCTGAAGGTTCTGGAAGCCCCTGGCCTCACCGCGGTGGCATCAGACACGGGGCCCGGGGTGACCCGCCGGCTCGGCCGCTCCAGCCCTCACCTTCTCATCGGGCGTGGGAGAAAACATCTTCTCCTCTTCGGGGTGCTTGGAGAAGTCAAAGGGGTAGGACACCACCAGATCGCCCCCGTGGAGGCTGGCCGAGAGCACGAAGGGGGTGGTCCCCATCCACTTCATTACTGCTTTGGTTTCGGGGGCCACCTGCCCAGGACGGGGGGCGTCCTCAGATGGGCACCCAGCTGGCCCGGGACGGGCGCACCTGCTCCGGGTCAGCCCCACCGGCCTGCGCGCGCCCCTCCCGCCCAAAGGCCCTTCCCCGCCTTGGAGGACGTCCCCCGGTCCAGGCAGCCCTCCAGGCGCCTCCTCGCGCCTCTGCAGCTCCTGACACTGCAGCAGGGGTGTCTGGCGGCCGGACCCCTCCTCCCTGCCGCACAGTGTGCCTGGCGCACAGTAGGCGCCGAGCGTGAGCTGACAGCACCAGCGGTGTCCCCCACAAAGCCGCACGGAGCGCGCCCCCATGTCTCCACGCGCCTGGTTCTCCGCGAGCGCTCCCGAATCTCACCACCGCCCGCTGATGAGGGACCCCCATTTCACAGCCAGGAAACAGGCCGGGAGGGTGGCGGCTGCCCCCCGCGGGCACCCCCAGGGCCCGGGACTGCCGTGGGGGCGGCGGCTCCCACCTTGCCCCCCCAGTAGTGGTGCGGGATGGCGATGTGGTCGGTGCGGGCGCCGCGCGCCGCGATCAGGCGGTAGAACTCCGACGTCAGGTCCGGGAAGTTGCGGTTCAGGTCCAGGTTCTGCGAGTTCTGCCTCCCGCTCGTCCACCCGTTGTAGCCAGCGCCCTGCCCGGCGGGCCAGCCCAGCCAGGGTCAGCGACCCGAGGGGGAGGGGCTGCGAGCCTGGCCAGTTTCGGCAGAACTCGGGAGCACCCTAGGGAGCACCTGCGCTGTGCCCCGCCGCCCCTGGCCCCTGGCCGCGCTCCCCGCCCCACCCAGCAGGCCTCACCGCTCAGGGGCCCCGCCCCGCAGCAGCCCCCGGCCCTCCCGCTGGGTCCACAGCGGCCTGGGCTGGGCGCCTGCTCTGCCTGGGCTGCCGGCTGCCGGGAGTGGGGAGCACGCCCGCCGGCGCTCACCTCGGCGGCGGCCACCTCATAGCCGTCGGGGTTCATGGAGGGCAGCAGGTGCAGGCGCGTGGTGTTGAGCAGGCGCTGCACGCGCGGGCTGCCCAGCAGGTACTCAGTGCACAGGTACTGCGCCAGGTAGACGAGCATCTCGCGGCCCGCCACCTCGTTGCCGTGAATGTTGCCGATGAGCTTCACCTCTGGCTCCACTGGGGGGGGACCAGGCTGGCTGAGAGCCGGGGACCCTGCAGCCTCGAGGGCCCTGCACGGCGCCCAGGTGTCCGGCACCTGTTTATACCGGGCTGGCCCAGCTGCTCTGGCCGGCGAGGCCTCGTCAGGTCGCCTTCGCTCGGGCTCACCCCTCGCTCCCACCCGCGTTAACTGGCCGAGCAGGTGCACCCGCGACCAGCCGGCCGCCTGCTTGCGCCCCGAGTGGGCATGCGAGTGGGGCAGGTGAAGGCCCGGCCCGCGGCGGGTGCTGGGCGGGTGACTAGAAGGAAGGAGGCCGGTGGAGGGTGGCTGGAAGGAAGGACAGCGGCCGGGCGGGCGGGTGGGGGACGGGTGGTAGGTGGGCGGGGGTTCAGAGGTGGGTGGGTGGGGGAGCTGGTGGGGAGGTGGACCAGGAGCCTGCAGCCCCACCAGCTGCAGGGTCTCCCCTCTGAGTGTGCCAGGCCCTGCCCCATGGGCGCCCACGCCCCTGTCCCTCCCACCCGCTGAGGATGCGAGTGGCCGGGATTCCTCAGCAGCCCCCAGGACTGTGCGTAGGGCCGTGACGCTAAGGCTGCAGCCCCCCAACTCAGGAGAACCCAGCTGGGGTCACGCCAGTTGGCGAGCGGTGGGAGGGGCCTGGGGGCCGGGGTGTGCCTGGACAACCTCTGGCTCCTGGAGAAGGGCTTTGGGGTCACAATGTCCACGCGGCCACAGCGTGCAGGATGGAAACTGGCCAGGTACGTGCCCCGGCCACCGCGGCGGGCAGGCCTGCTCTGTGCGAGGACAAAGCTGGGCAGGCCTGTTCTGTCGGGCCCTCCTGGCTGACGTGGCCCCGGGGACAGCAGAGCCGGGACGAGGCTGAGTGGACGCAGCTCCTCCCTCGCGGTCCCCCGAAGGCCTGGCCCTGGGCCCTTAGTGACAGGGAGGGGGAGCCACGGCCGGCCTGACCGCCCCACCGGGAAACGGCTGCCCAGCAGCTGGGTCTGTGGGACAGGCGGGCCTCGGCCCCCGCCCCGCCCAGGGCACGCCTCTCCCGGAGGCCGCTGCCAGGGCGACCTGCTGCTCCCCTCTCCTCTCCCGAGGGGACTCTAAGCTGATCCGAGCGGACGTGGACTCCACGTGCGCGCTCTGCTCTCACACGGCCCTGCGGCTCCCCGAGGGCCCGGGGACAGCCGTGGCCGCACACGCCCGCCAGGCCTGGGGTCTGCGCTCCCGCCGCCTGGCTGTGCACCCCGGGGCCGCGCCCCTTCTCCCCGGGACCTCCTGCCGGGGACCTGCCTCGCCTCCCAGCCGCGCTGGGCAGTTGCCGCGCGAGGCCTACGTGGCCTACGTGGCCGTGCACCCTGCAGAGCCCGCAGGCCCTGCCCCCCAGCCCCGGCGGGTGCGCCCCAAGCCCGGAGGCCCAGAGCCCTTGCCCCGGCGCCGGCCCACGCCCCGGCCGCTTGTGCAGGGGACAGCGGCTTACTCAGCTCGTGCTGGCCGGGGCGGCCGGAGAACTCGATGACCAGCAGCTCCCTGCCCTCGAAGCTGCGCCCGATGCTGTAGGTCCTGGCCACGTGGGCGCAGCGGGCCGCCGTCCTCCGCAGCACGCGGGCCATCTGCGCGTGGGAGTGGTGCGTGAAGCGGACGAAGGTGGGTGGCAGCCCCGAGGGCGGCGCTTCCTCGGCCTCCAGGCCTCCTGGGGGCACAGGGGCGGGGGGCGTTGCTGGCTGCCGGCTGCCCACCCCGGCTCGCGGTGGCCACCCGGGGCCCTGACCCCCCGGCGCCTTGGCCCTGCCCCCGGCGCTCTGGGCCCCGGGAGGCTCCCGGCCAACCGGTCCCCGTGTGCCCTCAGCCCCCCGTGGCGGGCGGCGTCCAGCCGGGCGCGCCGGGACGGTCCTGAGCCGCCAGCGTCCACTCTGCCCCAGAGCCCTGCGCGCCGCCGCCCTCATCTCTGGGGGCTCCCGGGACTAGCGTGCGGCTGTGCCTCAGGCTGTGGCTCCGCCGCCTGCTCTGGTGGCAGCACCTCCCGCAGGCAGCCGGGGCTGGGGGGCTCCTGCTGTCCGCCGGGCCTGCCAGGGCTGCTGTTCCGGGGCCGGCTCGCCCTCCGGGATGGGGGGAGAAGAGGGTGTGGGGGACAAGGAGCCCCTCTCCGAGCGCTGAAGCTCCCCGGGAGAGACCTGACCTCCCCCTGGGCACAGAGCGCGCCCCTGGCTCTCCCAGCCCTGGCCAGAGCGTGCGGGGGCGGGCGGGGTCCGCTGCCCGGCGGCGGGGCCCGTGGGCGGAGGCAGCGGCCGCCTGGCTGGCGCCCCCCAGCCGTGTGGCTTGCTCTCTGCTCGCGGAGGACCCGAGGAGGACGCAGTGGGGCTGGCCGGTCGTGGTGGGGCTGCCCCACGCAGCTGCTCCGCCCCCTCGGGCAGGCGGTGGGCCCGGGCGGGATCTCTGGCCCCGTCCCCGGCACCCGACCTGCCCGACCCACCTGGCGCCCCAGCTGCCCAGGTTTCCTGCCCCCGCGGTGTCTGCGCCCGGCCTGGGGGACGGGCCAGCGGCAGCAGAGCCTGGACGGCTGGCTGGCGGAGCCGGCCCGCTCCCCAGGGCCACGGCCAGGCCCTGCGCCCTGCGGCCTCCTCTCCCCAGCCCGCGTCCCCCGCCTGAGGCCCGCGGCCTCCCCGGGCCCCCGTCCAGCCCCTACCCCTCAGCGTCTCCAGCGGGTCGTAGCAGCCCTCCTGCTCGCCGGCGAAGTAGTGGTCGCAGCGCAGGAAGTAGGGCCAGGCCATGTCGATGGCGTCGAAGGCCGGCTGGCAGGCCCCCCGCAGCCGCTCGCACACACCCCGGCAGGGCCGGAGCCGCCGGCCGGCCTCGCAGCGGGGGGCCAGCACCGCGCAGCCCAGCAGCCGCAGGTCGGGGTTGCACTGGCCCTCCAGGAGCTGGTGCAGGACGCTCAGCAGGATGTACTCGGAGCTGGACTCCACCGCCTCCCGGGACCGGTGCCCCAGGGGGGTGGGGAAGGTGGTCTGCCTGTAGGCGGCGTCACTGCAGGCCCCGAGCCGCAGGTCCTCGCAGGGGGCTGCGGGAAGGGGCCGCCAGTCACCCCCGCCTGGCCCAGGCAGCACTCGCCTACCCCGCCAGCGCTGCCGAGAGGGGCCCAGGGCTCTGCAGGGGCACCCCGGGCGGGCGGGAGCCAAGCACCCCGCCGAGGGCCGCCCAGGCCCACTCCCACGCCTGGGCACACGCAGGAAATGGGCTCCAGCGGGGATGCCGGGCAGAGCCCGCGGGTGTCCGGCAGAGGCAGAGAGGACCCTCGCGGACGAGCCCCAGCCCGCCCTCCGCCCCATGTCTCAGGTGGGAGCTTGGGAAGGGGGCGCTGCCGTGCTGGGGGGGCAGCCGCCCACTCAGGCGTCTCAGGGCTTTGCCAACTTTTGGGGAAATATTTTCCTGCTTTTTAAGAAAACAGAGCCCCCCACCTGAGCGCCCTGCAGCCCAAGCCCGGCCGGGCCGGCCCCTGGGGAACGCTGGCTTCCGCTCCGGATGGGGGGACCCTGCCTCCACAAGGGGAGGGGCCCAGACTCCCGGCTGGGCTCTGAGCCCGAAGGCAGGATAGAGAGGAACCCGGGGTGTGGACGCTCCTGGGGGAGCCCCCTGTAGGCAGAGGAGGGCTGGGAGGACCCTGGGGTCTGGGGGACGGCGCTCCCCGAGGGGCGTCAGCTTGGCAAGCCCGGTCTGTGAACAGCTGCCCTGGGGCGCTCCTGGGGGCTCAGCCTGCCCAGCCCCGCCCCCCGCTGGTGCCCCCGGCCCACAGGGGACTGACGGAGGCGGCGCCGTGGCACCCAGACCTCTGCTGGAGCGGCCGCCCGCGCGGGTGTCCCGCTGCCACGGGGCCAGGCCCAAGGGCCGGCAGCCCACGCGCAAGCCCTGGGCCCTGTGCCCGGGCGTGAGCGCTGGACGGAAGGACCCAGGCTCGGCTCACCAGACTCCAGGCATGGCCATTCCCCGGTGGAACGCAAGGGGTCAGCACCGCCGCAGGCAGGGGGCGAGACCGACCGGCTGCTCCCTCCCCCTGCTCCCTCCTCAGGGACCGCTGCTCTGGGGCCACAACGGCCCCGCGGGAGCCCTGGAGGGGGTCAGAGGCCCCGCGGAGGGCCCAGCGCAGTCGCTGGCCAGGCTCTGCCCTGCACCCGCACCCGAGGAGCAGGAGCGCGGCCCCGGCCCCCAGGACACCTGGGCCCACCAGGGGGGCCGAGCCGCCGCAGGCCCAGAGCTGGGGCTGTGCATGGGGCCAGGGAGCAGCCCCGTGTGAGCCGCCGCGCCTGCGTCCAGAAACATCAGCTTCCCCAACTACACGCCCACCCGCCAGGAGGGCAGACTGCATGGGGACAGAGGCACCACCCCGTACCCCTGATGAGGAGGGGGACACAGCACAGCCCTGGCCAGGGCCCGGCGCACCCTGCAGAGGGGCCGGTGAGAGGGCTCCCTGGAGGAGGGGCCGCGGCCTGGGCTGGCCTGGACTCTGGGCATTTCCTGGGGTCTCCAGGGGAGAGTCCGTCCACGAGGCTGCAGGTCACACGTGTCCTGCCCTTGCACACACGGTGCACACCACACACATGCACACAGCGAGTGCGCCTGCCCGCGTGTGCGAGGGCCACACCTGCCGCACGCTGCCCGCACTCACACACACGCACACACACACGGGCACGCCTGCCTGGCCGGGGCCTTTCTGCAGGGGGGGCGGGGGGCAGCAGGGCGAGCCCGGGCTGAGCTGGGAGGCCAGGAAAGGCGGAGGCGCTGGAGAGGGGCCTTGTGCTCCCGCCACCCCCGCGGCCGGTCTAGCAAGTTCTCGGGTGTCCAGTGCCCCGCACTTGGGAGATTCTGTGTCTGACCTGCCTGGACCCTGTGCCCAGGGCCCCACCCGGCAGAGGCCCAGAAGTGGGCTCCTGAGCGGGCTGCGGCACCCCCCAAAAATGAAGGGGGACAGAGGGCCCACCCAGGAGGGCCAGCCCCTGCCCCCCCACCCCTCCCTCACAGGGGATGCCTGACCCCCTCCAGCGCCCCCAGAGCCCTGGCGAGCCCTCCAAGCCCCCACCCACGCCCCCTCCCCGGCAGCCCTGGGTCCACTTCCGGGGGGGTCTGGTCCACAGCACAGCGGGTGGGGAGGAAGGTCGGGGGTCCGCTGCCCCAAGCCCGCCTGCTCCCGCAAGGACTGGGACGAGGGTGACCTCTGGCTCCCCTGCCATGTCCTGGCCCTGCCCGCTAGGACCCACGTGCAGGGCACCCCCCTGCTGTGCCCTGACCAGGGAGGCCCAGCCTTGGTGCCTGGAGAGCCTGGGCTCCTCTTGGGCCTGGGTCTAGGCACCCACTGGGGCACCCCCCGGGGCCATGGGCCACCAGGAAAGTGCGGGGTCCCGTCCCGGTGCCGCCCCCAGCCTGCCGCGGGCCGGCCTTACCGGGGTCCCGGGGGAGGTGCTGGGCAGGCTGGCAGCCGGGCCCCGCGGGGCAGGCGGCGGCGGTCAGGAGGCCGAGCAGCAGCAGCGGTGGGGGCAGCATGGTGGGGGCAGCGCGCAGTGATGTGGCACTGGGCGCCGAGCAGAGGCCTCCCGCCCCCCCACGTTGCAGATCAGGTTACAGCGCGGCCTGGCGGGAGGGGATGCGGGCGGGGAGCAGGGACCGGGAGGGCGCCCATGAGCGCCGCCCCAGGGTCACGCCCCTTGGGGCTGTCGCCGAGGGCACTGGGGGACACCGCGAAGCCCCGCTGGTCTCCGGCGTGCGGGCGGGGCTCCCCCACGAGTGGCCCCGGCTCGGGGGCCAGGAAGCGAGCGGGGCTGTCCCGCCTCTGCCCTGCCCCGGGCTGCGGTGCCCCCGGAAGGGCTGTGCCGCAGGGTCGGGCCTGGGCTCGCCCCTCAGCGCCTCTCCCTCGGCCCCTGGGCGCACACACGCCCGTCCCTCCTGTTCGCTGCCAGGGGAGCCCGGCCGGGGCTCGGGCGAGGAGGCGGGACGGAGTCCCTGCTTCGAAGGGGCGACACGCGGCGCAGGTGGCAGCCAAGACTCACAGGTGCCCCCCTGAAAGGGAGCAGAGTGATGGGGGCGGCCGAGGGGCCCAGCGGCACGGCCGCCCCTGGGAGCCGTGTCCGGGCGGGGAGAGGAGGGTGCCTCCCCCGCCCTTGCCCTCGCCGGTGCCCTGGGCGTTTTCCCCGCCCCTCCTGCCCCCCGGAGGGGATTCAGACCCAGTGCCCCGAGGGCCCCCGGTGGTGCCCGGTCTCTAGGGGCTGCTCCCCGCCGCCTGCGAGCCAAGTGGGCGCGGGCCCCTCGCCGTCCCCCCTGCAGGCTGGCTCAGTCCAGGGCGCCTGGACACGGGGCCTGCAGCCCTTCGGTGCCAGGCTCCACGAGGGGGTCCCCTAGGACACCCCTTTTTGTTTTTTCTTTCTGAACAGTATGGAAAATGCCTCTCAGGCTCCACGGGAAAGGGCCGGTGCCGCTCCAAAGACCCCGTGGGCAGCGTTTGGTCCCTTCCCTGCGGGGCCGACCTCCTCCCTGGTGAGGCTGCAAGATGCAGCCTCTCGCCCCCGGGGCCCTGGCCTGGGCAGCCCTGGGCTGGGCAGGGCGACTCCGGAGGCAGAGGCCCGCGAGCGCGCGCCCAAGACGGCCGCAGGCGGGGCAGCATGCGGGGCAGCGGGGCCTGTGCCTGGCGGGCTGGGGTGAGCCCGGCGTGGCTGGTGCTGGTGGCAGGGGCTGCGAGGGGGGAGCCGGTATTGGGGAGCACAGACCCGCCTCCCACCCGTTCTCCCCGAGCGCCCTGGGCGGAGGCTAGTGGCTGGCCTCTGCGAGCTTGGGGGCCGCAGCGCAACAGCATGGGCTGCCAGGAGGACCCCGTGCTGGCGGGGGCCCCACACTCCAGCCGGGAGGTGGTTTTGGGGCACCCAGGCCTCTGGGAGACCCCAGACCCCGCTCGGCAGGTCCTGTCCCCCCCACTGTCGGCATCGCCACGTCCCCGCAGGCTTCCAGCCACAGATGCCCCTGGACACGGGGCACGCCCATTCCGCGGGCCCTGCCCTGTGGTGGGCGGGAGCTGAGGACCCGCCTCGGAGCAGGCGCCAGGTCGGCCCGGGGCGCCCCAGAGTAGCCGCCTGGCACGTGCGTCCAGGCCCAGTCTGGCACCTGGGAGCCCAGCGACCCACTGTCCCGGCCCTGGATGGTGCCCCGTGTGGCCTGAGTGTGGGTGACCAGACCTGGGCAGTGCCGGTTGGCTGCGGCCCCAGCGCCCTCGTGAGACACCCACGGCGCCTGGAGCCCTGCCCGATGGTCTCTTTCATAAATGCGGAGCAGGCAGGGAGCTGGCAGGGAGCAGGGCACAGGCGAGCCACCCAGCTGGCGGGAAACCCTGAAAGGCCAGGCATGGGCGCAGCTGACCGCCTGCCCCTGCGGCTGAGTGGTCTTCTAGAAAATTCCACAGGGGCTTCGGGACAGGACAGGGCTGGCGTTGGGCATGAGCGGCTGCGCTGGCAGGTGGTGGCCGGCAGGGGGGAGGACAGAAGGGGGGCTGTGGCTGAGGCCCCCTGGCTTTGCCGGAGCTGGAAAGGGCCACCCACGGCGGGCTGGGGTGACTGCCGCCTCGCCCTAGCTCAGGCTCTTGCTGCGCGCACCCCAGTAGGCGCCGATGGGGACAAAGGCGGGGTGCCAGCGGCCTGGGCGGAGCCCTGGATGGTTCAGCATCGGCCACAGCACGCACGCCCCTGCGCTCCAGAGGGAGGGAGACTTCCAGGTCTTGGACTCGCGCAGGCGGCAGCCCCAATGCGCACTGCCGGACCCCTGGGCTGCTTGCTGTGGCTGCAGGAGGGGCAGCCCGGGCCGGGCCCCCAGCCCCAGGAGTCCCTTGGGGTCTTGCTGCTGAGCCCGGGGCCCAGCTGAGGCGTGGGTGGGGCCGGGGAGGTGGAGTGGACGCACCGGCGCAACCCGGAGAGCCAGGGCCGGCGGCAGGGCCCGGAGCAGCACAAGAACAGGTCACGCGCCGGCCAGGGTGCCCTGCCCCAGCGGCCAGCCTCGGCCCAGAGCCGACCCTGTCGCGCTGGTCACTGCCCGGGCGCTGTCCGCGGTGCTGAAGCCACTGGCACTCCTGGGTCGGGTGCCCAGCTCCCCGCGCCCACCTTCCCGTGGCAGAGGCGGGCAGGGAGGGCGCCGGGTGCGGGAGCTCGCGTGCCCGTGCTGTGGCCTTGTCCCCTTTCCCTCTCCGTGGCTGGCGGGAGGGGGCTCCACACCCCTCTGCTCCTGGCCAGGTCGGCCCTTGCGATGGTCACGCCTCGGCCGGAGCCTCTGCGGGGACGCAGGGGCAGCTGGGCTGCTATTGCCCCTGGCTTGCCGGCAGCAAACTGGGGTGGCCCGAGGCGGGCAGGGGCAGGGCTGTGAGCCCAGAGGGAGTGACAGGGAGGGATCTGGGGAGAGCGCCGGCCCCGGTGGGTGGCATTGTCCCCCCGCCCCCACCCCGGCAGGACTGACCCGGCTTCTCGCAGGCCAGGAAGGGCAGCGGGGAGTGGACGTGGGCTGGGAGGAAGCCGGGAAGAAGGGCCCAGAGGAAGGAAGGGGAAGAGCCTGGAAAGGTGGGCGAGGGAGAGGAAGGGGCCGGGGGGGCGCCCAGTCAGCCTGGGGCCACATGCGGCCCTGGCGGGGTCTCCCCCACCCCACGGACCCCTCTAGGCTTCTGGGCCGCGGTGCCCCGTGGGAGTCTTCCAGCCGCCGGAGGGCCAGTGCGAGCACGAGGGGGGGAAGGCAGTGAGGAGCCGCTTCTGGGCATCGCCCGGGGTGGCCGCTGCCGCGACGTGACAGGCCGGAAGCCAGGCCTGGCCGCAGCCCGCCCCGCGCGCCGCCTTGCCCCGTGCTCAGCAGCACGGCCCTTTGCGGGGGACAACGTGTGGCTAGTGGGCAGGGCTGCCTGGGGCACCCCCGGCCGGGCGTCCTCGGGCTCCCCCCGGGCGCCTTTGCTGGGGACACTGGCGGCTCGCGCTGGCACCGGCCTCAGCAGGCCACTCACAGCAGCCGGCGCTGCGGAGCCTCGGCGACGCCGATCTCCCAGGCTCCCCACCTCAGGCCAAGCGGGAGGCTCCGAGGAGTCGGGGTGCGGGACACTCAGAGCCTGCAGCTCTGGTTAAGGAGGGCCTGCCCGGGGAGGGGGGGAGCAGGGGAGGCGGTGGGGCGCACGGGGCGGGCAGGAGGAGGGGCTGGGTGAGTGGGCCGGGGCGGAGACGCCTAAGAGGGGCCGGGGCGCGCCCCTCGGGGCCCCTGGGAGGCCGCACACCTGCCCGCAGGGAGGTCAGGACCAGCCCTCCGCGTGCGGTGGGGGCGTCTGGGCCTTCCGGCTGGGGTCAGAGGGTCCCCCGGCCTCCGTGGCCGAGCACCCGAGACCCAGGGCGCAGCCCGTGGGCGGCGGGACGAGGGGCACCGCGTGGCCAGCGGGAGGTGGACTCTCAAGGGGACGGGCAGAGCCCCTTCCTGGGGGCGTGGCTGGGCGTGGCGCGGCCGGCTGGGGTGTGCTGTGGGCGTGGCCGGCTGGGGGCGTGGCGCGGCCGGCTGGGGTGTGTTGTGGGCGTGGCCGGCTGGGGGCGTGGCGCGGCCGGCTGGGGTGTGTTGTGGGCGTGGCCGGCTGGGGGCGCGGCCGGCTGGGGTGTGTTGTGGGCGCGGCCGGCTGGGGGCGTGGCCGGCTGGGGCGTGACGGGCATCCGGCCCGGCCCGGGCCTCCCCGCCCGGAACCCGCGGGCGCCTGGGCCTCTCCGCGGGCCGCGCGGCCTCCCTCCCGAGCCGGCGTCCAGGAGAGCCCGGCACCCCGGGCACGTGCGGGCGGGCGGAGCCCCGCGGCGGGGTCGCAGGCCCGGCTCGTCCTCCCGCCGGGACGGGCCGGTCCTTCCCTGCCGCGGCCCGTCCACCGCCCGGCCGACCCCGAGGCCGGCCCCACGCCCGGTCCCGCCCGCCGCGGCTGACCCGCGGGGCGGCGAGGAAGGCGCTTTGGAGCCGGCCGAGGCGCCTCGCGGGCCTCTTACCCTCAGCGGAGGCGGCGCCCCGGCCGGCACGGCGGCTGCGGATGCGGTCCCCGCGGTCAGGGGCCGCGCCTGAGGCCACCACGCGGCCCGGAGCAGCCCGCGGCCCCGCCCCGCCCGCGGCCCCGCCCACGCCCCGCCCACGCCCGCCGGAGGCCCCGCCCTCGCCCGCCCGCGGCCCCGCCCACGCCCGCCCGGGCCCCGCCCATGCCCGCCGGAGGCCCCGCCCTCGCCCGCCTGCGGCCCCGCCCCCGCCCGCTCGAGGCCCCTCCAGCGCCCCATAGCCCCGCCCACCGCCCCGCCCACCACCCCGCAGTCCCACACAAGGCCCACCCGAAGCTCCGCCCACAGCCCTCCGAGGCCCCGCCCACAGGCCTGCTCCTCCCTTCCGACCGCCGGATGGGGCGGTCCTGGGGGCCGAGCCTCAGAGCAGGCCTCCCGGAGAGACCTCCGCTGCCCTCTCCGCCGGCACAGGCCTGACTCGCCCTGCTTGGGTCGCCCCTGAGCGTTGTCCCACATTCCGAAATCCTTGGCCCCGGGCAGGAGGCTGACAGGCGTCGGCGTGGCCCCCACGTGCGGCCTAAGGGGGCTGGGCACGCCCCCAGCCTGCTGGCGATGGGCCAACCTCGCTGCCCATGCAGCGGGCACGGTGCCCAGGGCCGCCGGTGGCGTGAGTGCGGTCGGGAGCCACATCCGGCAGCCTGGGCCCAGCTGGCCTGACACCGGTCCCGGCCCGGTCCTGGGCGCACAGTCGCGGCCTCCTCACTGCAGAGGGCAGGGGCCGCTCGGCACTGCTGGGGGGACCGAGAAGCCGCGCGGCAGGCGCCTCCCCATGTCCTCCCTGGTCCTGGCTTCTGAGGCGCATGTGGAGGGGAGGGGCGCCCCTCAGCCTCCCTCCTGGGCGCAGGCTGCCCAAGGGGACCGGGCGACTCACAGCCGCGTCTGACGATGAATGAAACCGCCATTAATTCAACCCACACCAGGGAGACTGCGAGGCAGAGCCTGGGCTGGGAGCTGCAGCCTCTTCCGGGGACAGGCGGCTGGGACACAAGGGCAGGGCGGCCTGAGCAAAGCGATGGCACTTTTGCTGGGCGGTTCCAGGGTCATCAGGGCCCTGGAAGGTCAGACGTCCAACGCATAGACGTTGGCCTGTTTTTTTTGGCTAATTGGCCATTGTCTGCAGGGCACAACAAATGACCCAAAGCCCGCACCCATCTCACAGCTGGTTTCGGTGGCTCAGGAGCCCAGCAGGGCTTGCGGGGTCTCACCCAGCGGCTGTGAGCCCACCGCAGTCCCAGCCCCATCCAGACGCACAGGGTGGCCGGCGGGGGCAGTAGTGCCCGGCCAGCACCGCCACAGGCACCCGTTGGAGCCTGATCTTCAGGGGGAGCGCCGACGAGCGCTGGCCCACCAGGACGTCCCCTTTTGTAAGGCAGCAGCAAAATCCCCTCAGATCCAGGTCCACATTCCAGGGGAGCCCACGGCACAGGTGTGCACCAGAGCTGAGGCTTAGGGCCCTCAGGACCTGGAGGTACCGGCCAGCTCTGAGCACCTTGCCCAGCTTCAGGCCACCTGGTCGTGCCTTGCAGGGCTGTGGTCAGGGCTGTGTCACCCCTGGCCAGGCCCACGCTGCCAGGAGCCAGCCACTGCCCTGTCCTGCGGTGGCTGAGCAGGCCCAGCTGACCTGGGGGTGGCCAGGCCCCAGCAGGCAGGAGATGCAGTGGCAAAGACCCTGGCCCCTGAGGACACACCTGGCACCCTCACCTGCAGCCCCCAAACCTCACTAACTTCCTGGGAAGCTCTTGGGGCCCTCCCCCCACCTTTCATCATCTGGAGGTCCTCCCGGGAGGGGCGGGGCAGGCGCCAAGGCAGGAAAAGGCAGGCCTGGAGGTGGAGCCGCTGAGGTGGCAGCAGCCTGGCTGGGGCTCACCCAGGCCCTGCCACCCTGGCCCTGCCCCAGGCCTGACTCTGCAGTCCTGAGCTGACCCCCTGGCACGGCGGCCCCAGGCTGGGCCCCGGGGGCTTTCTTCGTGCATCCCCCTCAGTCCTGACGATGCTGAAGAGGGATCACGCCTCCTTTCCAACCTGAAGCAGCAAAGACTGCTCATGCACAAAAGCCCAGGCCACGGGCCAGCGCTCACGACCAGCCACTGGGCCGCTCTCGCATTCATTCAACAAACGTGCTGGGTGCCAGCCCTGGGCAGGGCACAGACACAGTTGCCCCGGAGCCCCTGTGGCTGCTCTGGGAGGGGCTGCACTGCTGAGAGGGGCTGTGGGCCCGAGCCCGGCAGGGTGTCCACACCACGCCCCTCCCGGAAGTAGGGTACCGCGGCCTCCCACGTCACCGAAGGGCAGCTCGGAGGACAGGTGTTCCTGCCTCCGGGACACAGTCTGGTCACGCCCACCCTGGAGACACGGCCCCCGGGCCCCTCACCATGCTCTTTGCGTGGCTTGGCTGCCGCCAGGCTGCGCCCTGAGCAGGTGCTTCCTCAGCAGACCACGGGCTGCCACAGGCCCCGCGGCCTCCCCATTCTCTCCCTGCCAAGGCCATCACCGTACTTCACCTCCAAATGGCCCCCTGGGAGGCGGCTGTGGCTTCCCCACCCCAATCCAGCCACCTGGGGAGGGACCTTTGTCCTGGCGATCACGCTCCGCTCCCCCAGGCTGACCCCCGAGGAGCTGCCTTCTGGGCATGCGCAGAGCCCTCAGGGCCGCTCACAGGCTCTCAGGTGCCCAGAGGAAGGCTCGCTGGAGGAGCCTCAAGGGGCCAGGCAGTGGGTGGGGTGGGCGTGCAGCGCCCCAGTCGGGGCTTGTGGCATTTGACATGGCCCGGAAAGCCGCTGTCGAGGGCTGGGACAAAGCACTGCCCAGGGCATAGGCCACAGCAGTGACCCTGTGGACACTCACCCGCACGCACGGGTGGGGTGCAGAGAGGCAGGCAGCCCCCTGCTCAGGCCCACCCCCCACGCGTGCCTCCAGGGTGGCTGCTCCCCCCCCAGCAGCGCCAGCACCGGCCTGTGAGAGGAGAGCCCGGCAGGCCGAGCTCTGGAGGCCTCCCGGACACGGACCCCCCCCACCCTCCCACCCCGCTCCAGCTTGGAATAGCTGAGATTCCACAGGTCGCCCCACTGGACTTTCCAGAAATATTTCCTGAGCAGCACATTCTTGAGCCTCCTGAGCAATGTGCCTTCCTCTGTCCTGCGTCCTGCAGCCGCTGTCCCCCGAGGCCGGGATGAGTCTCTGGCTCCAGGACGGCCGTGGCCCGGGGGGCGCCTCAGGACAGGCTGTGTTCTCGGCCCTGGCCACCCCAGGCTGTGCTTCCAAATCACCGGTGCGCTGGGGTTGCAGGTGGGCGGGGATCACGGGTGGGCCTGGGGTCACGGGTGGGCGAGGGTCACAGGTAGGCGAGGATCACGGGTGGGCAGGGGTCACGGGTGGACCGGGGGTCACGGGTGGGCGGGGATCACAGATAGGCTGGGGTCACGGGTGGGCGGGGGCCACGGGTGCGCCTGGGGTCACAGGACTCTCGGGTGTGCACCCCTGGGGACAGGGCCCGCCTGCTCCTCACGGCGTCTGCTCGCCGCGTGGAATGCAGCCTCACGCAGCCTCACGCCCGGACCACAGGGCTCGTGGCCATGGCCGCGTGACGGGAGGACGGCTCTGACGAAGAGCAGCCGCCCCTGGCAGGGAAGCCGGCCGTCCACGTGGCCGCCCCTCCCAGGGTTTCTCCTCTCGGTGGAGAACCGGCCCGGGCTCTCCTCCAGCTGGCCCCAGGGCGTCCTGCTCGCCTTCGGCCGTGGGGCGCGCCAGCCACGGGGCGTGGAGGGGCGGCTCGGTGCGGGGGGCTGGATCCAGGACCGCCCCCGCCAGCCCGTCACCCTCAGGGACGCGCCGAGCAATTCCAGCTGGAGGAGCCGCGGCCTGACTTTGCTCCTGCTCCGAAAGTCAAAACACGAACGAGGACGCGTTCACCCCCGCCGGTCTCTGAACGAGGCTTCCTCGGCCCTCAGGGTCTGCCCCGGCCCCAAGCCGAGACCCCAGCGCGGGGCGGCGCCGCGGAAGGAGGGGGCGCAGGCCAGCCCATCCCAGGAAGGGCACCCCCCAGGTCTGTCCTCCCCACCCAGCGTGGCCAGAGCCGCGTCCAGCGGAAGCCGCCCCCCCCCCCACCCCGCCACACTGGCAGGTCGTCCATTCAGAGCTCAGGCTCTGGCCGCAAACTGTCCTTGTGCTCAGTCATCCTTTCACCTACCCGTGCCTCAGTTTCCCCATCACAGCCCCGCCCACAAGGCCGCTGGGTGCACGGCCGGGGTGTGAAGAAGCCTTCACCGGCCACTCTCCCTGCCCGGGGCTGGAGCCCGCTGGCGGTGGCGATGGCAGCCGGCACCCGCCGTCACGTCAACAAAGGGCTGGGGGTGCCAGCACCCAGTCACCCGAGTCTCCCCGGGGCCGGCGCCACACTGGGCCCTGGGAGGAGCCGCCCGAGGGTGCGCTCGGAGTGGACAGAGGTGGCGGGGCTACACCTGCCCAAACTGCCCGCTCCCCCCGCCCCCGGGAAGGACGCCGGCTCCTGCAGGGGGGAGGCCCTGTGTGAGGCCAGGGCGCGTCCCCGCAGGAGGGTCTGAGCAGGGCGAGCACGGCCCTGCCTCTCAGCTGCCGCCCTGGGCTCCGGCTGCGTCAGCCCAACCGCAGCAGGGCCCGGAGGGTGCGACGAGCGGCGCTGGGGACTCAGGATCTGTCCTCCCCCCGGAAGCCCGCGGAGCCGCTGCTGGGGCTGCGGTGAAAGCAGGCGAGCGGGGCAGGAGTCCGGGCGCTCGGCCGCGTCTTGCAGCAACGACCTGAGCTTTGGGCGCCCGTCCGGCGGGGCTGTGGTCGGAGCCACCCGCGGGCACCGTGCTCCCTGTGGGATCACGACGGTCGTGAGCGCCTCAGCGTCCGAGAGCTCGTGGCAGCACGTGAGACATTTCACCGCCCGAGCCCCGCAGCCTCGCCAAGCCCCGTCCCAGTTCCAGCAGTTTCCCCGCAGGGGCCACCGGGCTTCCGCAGACGCGACGCCGCGAGCCCACGGACTTGCGGCCCGGGGTGCCCGCGCCTCCCCTCCGTGCGCTGGCGGGCCCGGCGGCTGACCAGAGGGCCCCCCTCCCCCTGCAGGGGGGTCCGGGCTTTCGCCACCCAGCGGGGGTGGGGGGGTGTCCCTGCGCAGCAGACAGCCCGGGGCGGGAGTGCCCAGAGCTCTTTGAAAACGCAGGCTGGAGCGTGCCAAAGCTCTCCCGGCCTCTCCTGCGAGGACCGCGCGGGGCCCGCTGGCCAGTGCCCGTGGGCACGACAGTGCTGCTTCTTCAAGCCGTGGCCAGCGCTGCCCTCCTGGGAGCCGCTGTCTCGGCCATTTTATCTTTTCCTTGTGGATCGGGTTCCCGCAGGGCCCAGGAGACGTGCTGGGAAACGCCGCCCCTGGTGCGCGCCCGTCCCCGTGAGCCGCCCGGGTGGTTTCGGGGGCTCGTCCTTTCTCCCGGGGGCTGCGCCCGGACGGCAGGGCGGGCAGGGGCAGCTGTGGCGCGAGCCCCAGGGATGCGGCCTCACGGGCGGTGGCTCGCTGTCCGGGGAACGTCGGGAGGCGTGACCGCCTGGCCTGCTGCGCTCCGCTGGAGGAAGACGGGGGGCAGGGGGCGAGCGCCTGCTGTCTGCCCCGCGGGGAACATCGCGGGACACTGGCTCGGGTCCCTGCGGACACCCCGCTGGCCCCGGGCCGGCACCCCAGGGCCACCCGCTCCTGCCCGCGCCTGTCTCCGCCCACGCCGTGCCGGTGGGGCTCGGCCTTGCTTTCCCCCCACTGGAGGCCTGGGCCCCTCCCCGACCGAGGCGCACCAGGGCCCTCTGCACCAGCTACAGATGGGGAAACGGAGGCCCGAGAAAAGGGCTCTCGCGAAGCCGGTGCCTGCGGGGCGACCGTGTCGTTACTACCTCCCAGCTGCGGCCACGGGCGCCGCTGACCCTTGAGGCCGCCCTCGCGGCCACCTGGAGCGCGCTCCGGCGGCACACCCCGTGCGGCCGAGGGGACTTCAGAGGGCGGGCTGCAGGGCCCGGGCACCCAGTCGGTGGACCGGCACCCTGGGCAGGCGTGCTAGGCCCCCACACCCGCGGAGCGTGACTGGGAGGCTGGGGACCCGGAGTGACCCCCCCCACCGCACGCGCCCCCTCCTGCTGGGGCTGGGGGTGTGTGCACGGGGCGTGGCCGGGCCCTTCTTCCTTCCTGGGGCCGCACCCGATCTGTGGGTCACCGGCCGGTCTCCGACAGCCGAGGCACCACTGGCGCGGGAGGCCGGGCGGGACACGCAGGGGCCTGGCGAGGTGACTGACGGCGTGGGCGCCCGCACCGCACACCGGGAAGCGAGCCTCAGGTGAGCGGAGCGCGGCCCAGGGCGCCTGCCACCCCCACGGGGCCCCAGAAGCCCCTGCCCAGGCGGCGGCAGCAGGAGACCCGGGGCTGGCCGCTCCCCGCCGGTCTCCTCTCCCCCAGATGCCTGCAAGTTGCCGCCGGGTCGCTCTTGGCCCCAGCGCCTCCCTCGCGGGCGGAGCCGGAGCCTCTGGAGCGTGGCAGCCGAGGTACTCTCGGGCCATGAAAATTCCTGCACGCGCCTCAGTTCCTGGAAACCACCCTCTCCCCTCGGCCGGGCGGAGGCAGCTCCCAGCACGCCCCGCCCCAGCGCCTGCCGAAGGCCGCAGGGAAACCCTGAGCGCGGGGGCCGCCTGCCGGCAGCCGGGGCCAGTGCACGCGCCCGGCGGCGCCGGGACCTTCCCGGGGCTCCAGGTGGGGTCCAGGCGGCCACGGGGGCTGGGCTCGACCAGCAAGTCTTCGGGGAGAATCTCCGGGCAAGGGGGAGGAGACGGCCCAGAACCCCTGGGGGGAGCTGAGGCTCCCCGACTGCCCTGCAGTCCCGGGGCACAAAGACGGAGGGCTTACCTGGCAGCCCTGCCGCGCCCCTTTTCCCTGCGGAATCAGGGGTGGCCCTGGGCGCCCAGCCCGCGCAGGTGAGAGCAGAGTGGGCGCTGGGGGCTCAGGGGTGCGAGGCAGGGCCAGGTGTGCGGCCCAGAGGCCAAGCTACCCCTGCATCTCCACTGCAGCAGCCGTGGGGCCTGGAGACGGGGTGCTGCAGCGGGTGAGCTCCGCCGACGGGCACCTGCCAGTCACTGCCGGCCCGGGGGAGGGCTTGCCGTGGGAGATGCCCCCCAGGCTCCGGCTGGAGCACCTGCTGGCTGGGGTGACCCCTTGCCCCCCGACCCGGGCAGCCACCCCTGATCTTGACCCCTGGCAAGGGCCTCTCTGGGGGTGTGTCTGCAAAGGGGAAGAGCACGTCTGAGTCGGGGTGTGGGGACCCACGGGGGTGCTCTGGAAAGGCCCCGCCCCCTCTGGGGTCGGCCGCTGGGCGTCAGGCCTGGTCTTGGCTGAGGCCTACACCCGGAGTCCACCCTAGTTTTCGCCCAGCCACAGGAATGGTTGTGCGTCTTGCTTCCGTCCTCTCCCTGCCAAACAAACTCACTCTTACTTTAGGAAAGAAACGTCAGCTCTCGAGAGCAAACGTCCTCAAGTAGGGAACCCTCGGCGCAGGCCGGGGGTGGGGAGAGCTCAGCTGAGGCCGAGGGGAGGGTGCAGCCGGCCGGCCAGGGGAGGAGTGTGGGCCCGGCTGGCCCGTCTCCTCAGAGCCCACCCCACAGATTTGGGTTCCAGAATTCAGTGCTGCAATAGCACAAACTTTCCTGTTGAAAAGGACTCTAAGCCTGGACAGGAACATGGGATGAGGGCACCGGAGTGACCCAGACGAGGTGCTGGCAGGAGCGGTGCCGCCTGCTGAGGGCTGCGCTTGTACGGCTTCTCCCCAGGGCACGCCTGGTCCGCGAAGGACACGGGCTCTGGGCCAGGCTGAGTGTGCCGCTCGCCCCCAGGGCATCAGTCGGGGGAGCCTGAGCTAGTCAACCCCCAGACAGAGGGGACGTGTGAAGGGGTGCAGGGAGAGAAGCCTCACGGCCTGCAGGGTCTGCGCGCCTGCAGTCTGGGTGAGCGCTGCCGCACGGGCACCGGTGCCCGAGGCCTCAGGGAACAAGAAGCCAAGCCTGGCCGAGGGAGCCAACGCAGCTGTGTTCCGGGCCAAGCAGCTGTGAGCCCAAGGCCGGCCCAGCCTGTGGGCCTGGGGAGGCCAGAAAGGCCGGCCTCTGGAGCAAGGACCACGTGCCAGGCAGGAGAGGGTGGTCAGCAGGCCAGGCCCGTGATGCCACCCGGTCTGCGAGCTGCTGACCCGGCGGGCGCGGACGCCCAGGCCCACGCTCTTCTGGGCAGCGCCTAGAAGCCAGAGGCTCCCCGAGAAACCGCCCTCGGCCTCCGGAGTAAGGACACGGGCGCAGCCGCGTGAACAGACGGACACCGGGCTCAGCAGGCCAGTCAGCGCGGGGCCCGAGGGCAGGAAGCCACCAAGCAACCAGGGGGCGGCCACTGACCGGTGCCAGGAGCGCTCACGCATGGAAGAGCCGGACGGAAACCAAGAAGGGACAACGCCGACTGTCTGAAGTTTAAAGAACAAACATGGTTGCACAGAACAAGCCGACAGAGGACAGAGGAACCAAGGGAGCCCAGAACTGACCACTTCCCATCCATCCTGACCTGGGGGCCTTTCGGGACCTGCCCAGAACCCCGAGGCACAGACTGCCCCAGGCTGGCACTGGCTCATGAACCGCCAATGTGGGGCCTGCAACCATGAGCAAGGATGTAACCCCTGCAGTAGCTGCCCCCGCCCCAGCGTGCAGATGGCACAGAAGGGAAGATGGGGAGCAGGGGGCACCCCTCCCCGCCCCTAGGAAATCAAACAAACAAGAGGTTGGCTGGAGCCCTTTGTCTAAAATCCCAAGATGCCCAGCTGCCCAAGGGCGGAGTGCGCGGGCCTCCCTGCGCCGGCCAGCCTGGAGGCCAGGCCCCGCCCCCGCACGCAACGGCCTGTCACAGGACTCATCACTGCTTCTTCCTGGGGGCCCGGGGTGGCCGCAGCTCCCCAGGCCCGTGGGCAAACGGGCAGCTGAGCGCAGACAGGACGCAGCCGTCGGGGTGGTGAGTGAAGAACCAGCAGAGGCGGGTCTTGAAAGCTTCGGAGAAGAGTCTCTGCTTGGCCTCCGGCCGCTCTGCCTCCCGCTGCACCTCCTCCCGCCAGTCGCGAAGGCGGACTCTCCCGTTCAGAACTGCGGCGGGGAGAGGCCAGCCCCGTCAGCCACAGGCTGTGCCCGCCCCCAGAGAACGGGGCTCAAAAAAAACTAATTATAGGGTCTCCCTGGTGGCGCAGTGGGTTGAGCGCAGCGCTGTGGAGCTGTCCGCAGCCTCTGCAGTGCGGGTTCGATCCCGACCGGCCAGGGAGAGACCCACATGGCGCGCAGACCTCTCCTGCCGCCCGCTGCTCCCCTCAGCAGTGTACCTCGGTCCTTCTGCCTGCTCTGCTCCCTGCTCTGGCTCTGGTGAATCCTCTCACCCTCCCGCGTCTCTGACTGTACCCAGCTCTTGTATAATAAATCTTGAAAGAAGCTAATTATAATAAAGTAAAAATCGAAACCGACAGGCAACTACAAACCAGAGACACATCACAGCGGGGAGAAGGGAGCAGGATCAAACAAGGGGGGCGGGAATTGCACGGGGACTATAACCAAGATGAAAGCGTGTACATCGTGTAAAAATAAAAATGATGTAAAAAAATACGTAAATATAAAAAAAGAAACAACGGGGTTCCCGTGGCCCGGGGATTCAGCGTCCAGCGGGAACACGGGCTGAGGGCTCAAGGCACCCCAGACCCCCCGAGGCTGTTTCAACCCTCACACCAGCAGGTGAGTGTGAGGGAGATGGACCCCAGCGGCGGGCTCCGGGGGGCCGGGAGCCATCGGGAGCGGGCACCGTGGCATGAAGCCGTGCTGGAGGGGCTGCACCGGAGGGGCCACAATAACGCGCGTGTCTATGGCGGGTCGAGGACGCTGCCTTGTGAGGCCACAACGTGCTGGGGAACGGGCAGCCTGCCGGGGCCGCAGCATGGGTCCCAGGGGCCGCAGCCTGCTGACCAGAGAGCGGGCCCGGGCGGGCCTCCTACCAGGAGCCGCCGTACCTTCAAACACCTGGTGGCTGTTCCTCAGCAGCGTCTGCAAGCCCCCGCATTCCCGCTTCAGCCTCTGCAGCGTCCCCCTGTCCAGCTTGCTGGCCACTTCTGCCAAGGACAGGCTCCCTGTTGAAGCGGGGTTCCCCCGAAACAACAGTGAGAAGATGCTGAGGCAGACGCCCTGAGGCCGGGACCCTATTCAACCCCCCTGGGCTTCGGCGGGAGGACCCGGCAGCTAAGCTTAGGCCACACCACATGGCAGCTGCAACTGTGCGCAGAGCCCCTCGGCAGGTTGGCGGGACCCCGGGACCCCACCCCTTCCTGCCTCGCCAAGCCCCCATGGGGAGTGAGCTGAGCCGTGCCCCCACATGAGGTCAGCACCCCCAGGGGGCAGTGGTGTGGCCTGAGCCCAATCAGGCTGCGTTGGGCTGTCCCCCACTGTCCATCAGAGCCCGGCCACCTGCAGGCCACCGCTCAGCTGCCCAGCCCTCCGGGCGCAAGTAGATGAAGGAAAGTATCTGATAAAGCCCCAGCAGCCCTGGGCCCTGGGCCCCATGAATCCGCGGGGCTGCCGGCTGCCGCGGACCAGCACAGCAGTAGACGATGAGGCCGTCTCAGGGTTGAGAGAAGCCCCCCTGCGCGCCGGTTCCTTGCCCAGCCGGACCTAGGGACCGTGGCGAAAGCCATTAGCCCTAAAGGTCACTGCAGGGGGAGGTGCAGCAGCCGGCACCCCCCCACCCCCCCCAGCAGCGCAGCCTCTCTTCCCCCTTCCGCAGCCTCCCTTTCCTCTCAGCAAGCCTGGCAGGATCCCCAACCTGGCAGCTGCCCAGTGCCCCCTGGTGGCTGCCGACGGGCGGGGGGGGGGGGGGTTGTCAGACGAGCTGCTATGGGGGCCTGCAACATGCTCCCGCCCTGTGTCACGTCTGGCTCCCGCATTCGGGGGTTCAGAGGACCGTTATCACAGCGCCTCCAAGCCACAGCCATGCACTCGAGGGCCAGCACCCACTGATTGCAGCGGTCAACCTACAGGCCAAGACGGCAGTGCCAGACCCGAGGCCCGCGCTGAGCGGAGCCCTGGATGCCAGGGGAGCAGCCGACGCGCCCCCGGGATCTCTGGGACGCGCTGACACCACGGCGCACGGCCCCGAGCCGGCGCGAGGGAGACCCGACACGTGCCACGGGAAGCGTTACCTCCTCGATTCCAGGTCTTCGTGCTCCCACTTGGGGAACTCAAGTCCAGTGGCCTCTGCCCCAGCAGCAAGCTGGCCACCTGCAGGACCACCCGGTCAGTGAGGTCCCGTGGGAGGGCGGTGCAGTTCCTCACGCGCTCGGCCTTCTCTCGGGGCCGAAACCCGGGCAGCCAGAGTCCTGCGTCCTGGGCTTCCTGGGCCTCTGCCCCGTGCAGACTCTGCCTCCGGGCGTGGAGACTGTCGGGGTGGTGGGTCCCGCCCACGGTGACCGGGCCAGGGGGGCCCCCGGGGCAGCCCCGCCTGCTGATGTACTGCGTTCTCCGCGCGTCGGCGGCAACCTCTGCGGCAGGCGGGTACGTTCTGGATTTCCCGATGAGACAAACCTGCAATCGTGAAGAGCAAGATTAGCACCTTGTACCCTGTTCTCCACGGTGCTCTCGCGCTCCGGAGGAAAATTACATGGAAGTTTTTAACACCTAACAGAAAAGAAATCCTCGCTGCAGACACTAACACCGACGCAAACCAAACCACTCAGAGCAAAGCCCACCAAGCTGCTCACGGCTCAGACGCCCGGAGGCCCAGGAGCAGCTGCGTGGCGGGGCCATACTGATGGCCGGCCAGCTCCAGCCGCAGCTCTGCCAGCCCGAAGCCGAGCCCGCCACCCCCGCCCAGGTGCGGACCCTGGGGTGGCCTGGAGAGCCCTCGGGGGGCAGTCACGCCCGCCACCGTCTGTTGACCTGGCAGAGGGAGGGAGGCCCAGCAGAGCCTGACACCGTGGGGGGTCGATGGTGCTGTGCTCTTCCCACAGGCAGGTGAAGGCTGCCGTTGGGGTTCTGGGAGAGCGGTCCCGTGGGGCTCAGGGCCACCTGCAGTTCTGGAAACAGCCAGGCCCGTGCTGACCTGCTGCAGGCCCAGAGGGGGCTCGCGTGGACAGGGAGGGCGGCGCCCAAGCTTTCGCAAGAAGACACTGACTGCGTGGCGTCCTGGGAACACCCCTCCCAAGCACAGGAGCCGCCCGTGTCCCCACGTGGCCCGGCTCCCAGCCCGGCCCGCGCGGCCTGCCGAGACCCACGAGCGGGACGCACCCTCTTGGTGGACGGGATGCGCAGGCCGTCCTCCTCCACGTGAAAGCCGCACGCCGCGCCCACCTCGCGCACGAAGTCCAGGTACTCGCGGTACTGCGTCTTCTGGCTCTGCCTGCGGCGGTACCTCCCCACGAAGTCGAAGAAGCAGCAGGGGAGCAGGAAGAAGCGGCAGCTGTAGGAGGACCTGGAGGAAGGCCCAGCAGAGGGCACGCCCTCAGGACCTCCCGGGGCACCCTCGGCACCTCCAGCCCCACGGCCTCCTTTGACGACCCTCCTGCCCTCAGGAAAATGCTCCAAAAAGACACTCCCTGTGGCTGGATGGGATCGCTGCAGAGACAGCAACACCGCCCAGCGGAGAGCTGAGGCGCGCGTGCGTCTCGGCAGCCGTGTCTCACACAGGAGCAGGGGGGATTTACTTCAGGTTTCACCAGAGACGTCCCGTGCTGCCGCTTCAACGACCCGACCAGCTTGCTGCTGGTGCCAGCGGGCACCCAGCCTCCCGGCCACTCACCTGGCAGCAATGACGGGGATCCAGGGGGTCAGCTCATCGGAGTGGTTGCCGATCAACCAGTCGGCATCAGGGAAGCGGGCCTCGTCGCTGGGCATGACCGCACCTTCCTGGAAGCAGCGCGCACACACACACACACACACACACACAAACACTTATACACGCGTGCCTGGGCGGCGAGCAAGTGCAAGAGCGGTGGGCGAGACCCTGAAGCCACTGCCGGCCCAGGGGCCGGGCCTTCATCTGTGGGCGGCGAAGCCAGGGCGTGGAGTGGGCGAGAGCCATCCCGGCCCGCACTGCCTGGAGGACAGCTCCGGGGCGTCCCTACCACTCCCCCTGGAGTCTGTGTGCTCCCGCACTGGCGCGCTGCTGGGGTGAAGGCTGCCTTTGGGGTCCTGTGCCTACCCGCAGAGCCCGCCTCCCCCCCAGACCCGGGCGTCCTAACTGCGTTCACTTGCGCGTGTGCCTGACACACATGCAGACGCGTGCGCCGGCGGATGTGAGGCAGATGGACGGGGCAGGGCAGCCAGTACCTCCAGGCGGGTCTGCGGGCCATACATGTCCCAGATCTTCCTTCTCCGGACGTCAATCCCTCTGCCCGGGTGCTGAGACAATTTAAAGACCCGCGGTTACGCTCACCACACGACACGACGATGAGCCAGCAAGTCCAAACCCAACTCTGCAGACTGGCAGCCGGGATCGAGGGTGGGCGGCCACTGTGGTTCTTCCCGGAGGGAAACGGAGGTGAGGGGCAGGAGCACCCCCAAGCCGGAGGCCCAGGAATGCCCCTGGAGAGGTGCTATCTCGGCTCTCGATCAGGCGCAGCCTTCCAGGACCCTCTGTAGCTGCCAACCCAGACAAGACCACATGCCAAGGCCGCCTCTCGCCCTGGAGACTGGGCGGCCTCACCAGCACTCAGAGGGTGCGACTGCCCACCCACACCGGCCACTGCCAGGTGCCCCTGGATGCGCTCACACCCCACAGGCAGCTGCTGCAAAGCTCGTTCTCTTGCCAGTCAAAAGCATCTCAGCCCCCACTTTACACCCCCAGGCATGCCAGTGTCTGCCCAATCAGGCAGCTGCCACCGGGAGACAATCAGGCTGGGGTCCCGAGAAGGCCGCACACCTGGGGTCAGCTTCAGGGGGCGCTCAGTGGGGCTGGGATTGGCCCACAGGGTCCAACAGCGCCCTCCCGAGGCCCCCGAGAGCGACTCCCCTCCGCAGACACGGCCCTTTGTGTGCCTGGAGCCCCGCTACACAGACAGAGGCGGAGGCTCAGCGGGCGCCACGTCTGCAGTGCACACGCCACTGGGTGACCCTGTCGCACGTCATTCGGGTGTACATACACTGCCTTCCACACCTGGCGAGTGCGCCCGGACTGGACTACAGTGTAGTGCAAACTGACCAGCACGTGTGACCGCTTCAGGGAGCAGCCGGGCCCCCACGTGCCAGGTGCCTGGGCTCCAAGCAGAACCCCGGCCCCTCAAGGGCATGGCGCACCTGTCCTTTGTTCTCCCCCCAGGGCCTTGGAACCACTGGCTCTCTGCAGGAAACACCTGCCACGGACGCCTGGGCTCTGTAGCCTGTGCCCGCCTCATGCGCACAGGTGCCCAGCCCTTGTCTAGCTGGAGCCCCCTGCAAGCCGCCCGCTCCTCGCCCGCAGCAGGCCGCCCTCGGCAGTGCACAGCAGGACAGCCCGCGGGCCCCGGGAGGGCCTGGGGGGGGGGCCCTACCCCCTCGCTGCTCAGGATGTGGACCAGGAGGCCGTTCCCGCAGCCCAGGTCAACAAAGGACTGCCTGGCCGCCAGTGCTCGCGCGGCGCGCTCCTCCTCCCAGAGAACCTGCCAGGAAAACACAGAACACGGCGCCGTCAGCCACCCACCCACCCAGGACCGGTTCAGACTCACCCCAGGGCAGCGAGCGGCCCCTCCCGGGCCCAGGCTTCTGGCGGCTGACAACAAGCCTGGTGCCATGTGGGTGCCGCTTTCCTCCCGCGCCCAGAGTCCACCTTATCGTGGTCACCTCTGGCCAGCGCCTTCTAAGGTAACCCTGACTTCCTTGTGCCTCTCCAGAGCCCTCAGGTTTACTACGCCGTCACGCCCGTAAGCACAACGCCGATTCTATCAAGGCTAGAGCCACAGCGGAAAGGAAATCGGGAGCATCCACCCTAAGCATGGTGCGGGGGAGACAGTGAAGCCCATGGAGTGCAGGTGGCGGGAGGGAGTGAGGCAGCGAGCGGGCGCGGAGGCCGGAGGCTGCGGAGAGCCCTGGGCGGCAGCAGCAGCAGCAGCTCCCCAGAGTTACGGGGATGCTGGCTCCCCGGAGCGCCTGCACATTCACAGTTCAGGCTGTTCTGCACCCCGTATGGGCTTGGCGACTGTCGCCCCAGGGCAGTGCCCTGCCGCCCCCCCCCCCCAGCTCTCACCAGCAGGTAGGCAGCGATAGCCACGTCTTCAAACACAAACTTCTCAGGGTCAGTGACTTCAGGCCACACCTAAGGATGATCAGGAGCGCAGGTGAGCTGGGCCCTCCCCCCAGCAAGACCGAGCATCGCCCAGGATGCACCCATCCTGCCACTGAAAAGAAATCAACCCAAAAACCTTGCTCCCAGTGGCCACGCTGGAGGCCACCGAGCCTCCCGTCTGTGTCATGGCCACGCCGGGGGCAGCAGGGCTGGGACCAAGACTGCCAAAACGAAACGCCCAGAGGACCTCTGGATGAGCGAGTGGACATAGGAGGCTGACCCGCAGTTCTCCACTGCGTCATTTTTGTAGATGAGGATGATGACAAGAAATTGAGGGGCTGGGGAAGTGCGGGGACAGCAGGGTCGGGAGGCCAGCGCTCCTGGGCCTGGCCCGCAGTGACTGGGCGCGCTTGTCGGGCATGTGGCCGAGCTGCCCACGTCCGCCTCCCACCTGCAGGGCGGGACAAGCCCCACCGCTCCAGGACGATCACGGGTGCTGGGAACACGGCAAACTTGGGCAGCGCAAGTGGGGGTCCCGGCAGGAAAATGCGCACGTGCAGAGGGAGCCCAGCAGGACAGGAGACACGGCCACCGGCCCAGGGGCTCAGCCTCCTGCTCCCACAGGGCGAGGAGCGGGCGGAGGTGGGCAATGGTCTCGGCGTGGCCAACCCACGGCAAAGGAGGGGGCGCCGCCAGAGGGCGCTGGCTGCTGACCAGGCGACAAAGGGCTCCGGACCAGGATCGGGGCGTGAGGGGCGCCCAGCCCACCTCAGCCAGTCCCGTAACCGAAGGACATTTAGCAGGAACACGAGGTTACTGTTTTGCAGCCGTGACTTTCGGGGTGCGCCGGCACCCACCAACAGTGGCTGACAGTCTGCATGACGCAGCAGCGCCCGGAGGCTGCACCCCTTAATGTCAGCGCCTGCGGCAGGGTGGAAGCTCCTCCGGAACACCACCCCCGAGCCTGGCTCGCCCAGAAGCCTCAGGCGCGCCCCAGGGTTACCTTCACCAGGTCTTTATACTTGGCCTTCAGCTCCTGGTAAGTGCTGCTGTACTTGGCCATGGAGATGAGGGACAGGGTGCCTTTACACCCGCTCTTCCTGCCCTCGCCAGCCCACCTGGCCAGCCTGGCCAGCAGCTCGCCCCCAAGCCAGGAGGGCTTGGGGTAAACAATACCGTCTGAATGCCATTGTTCTGGACAGAAAATTAAAACAGATATGAACCTTCAAAAATAAGAGAAAGAGTAATAAGCAGAGCTACGCTCAGCCGTCACGTGTAAATCACACAACATTTGCCAAAAGAAGAGGGACGCGGCCGCCTGCAACGACCACACGCTTTGCTCCGGACACAAACCACCCAGGAATAGTGACAGGATTTTCATCTAACAGAAATAAACACATTTAAACAGACACAGTCCCCAAGACTGTTCTAGAAAATACGAACCGGATGTGGCTCTCCATGAAGCCCTTTAAGCCGGGAGCAAACACACCCTTCCTCTGGCTTTTTAACAACGCCAGTGGCCGCACACAGGCATCTAGCTTTCCGCGCTGACCCCAAGCCCCGGGGGGCGCAGAACTGCGGCTCCCCGACTATCCCCGCCACCCACAGCCACGAAGCGGAAAGGGGCGCCGCTCGCGTCTGGTCGCCGGGCTGTGGCCACAGCAAAGCAAAGGCTTGGAGCGGCGCGGCTTCAGCCGGCACGAGCCACTGTGGAGCACAGACTCTGGCCCCGCGGCCGCCCGGGCCCCACGGGAAAACCAGGCCCGCCCGGCAGGGCCCCCAGAAGCACAGGCCACACACAGCCCCTGCCAGAGCAAGTCGCCGGGGAGTGGAACGGGAGGGGCTCGCACTCACCACTCCTCCTCCTGGCGGCCGAGCCGGATCTGATACACGTTGCCCATCTGCGCCGTCAGACGGCCCTCAGCGCCCTCCTCCAAAGGCAGGAACGTGACGGTTCCGCGGAGAACATCTGGGAAGGAAACGGTAAGGCCACCCCAGAGCAGCCTGCTCGGCGCCCGCCCCTGACGCCTGCGGCAGAGACCGTGAGGACGAAGTCAGCCGGACCGCCGCGCTCCCGGGGTCCCCACGCCACGCACGGCAGGAGGCAGGGACGCTGCACGGGCACCCGTGGACACACCCAACGGGTACTTGTTGGGGGTCACGTGACACAAGCTGCCAGGGCTCGAAAGCGCCAATCGGAGGATGGGGATTCTCCGCCACCTGCTCAGAGGGGGCGTCTGGAAGGTTCTAGGGCCTTCCAGCCCAGGACTTCCCACCACTGAGGGGCTGGCCACTTGACCGCCCTTTGAAAAGAAGCAGAACAACACCTGCGTGCGCCGTGGCGTCCAACGACATGCGCGGATGCAAAGATCCGCCGCGTAAAGTTCGTCTCTAGCATCGACCACGCTCGCCTTCGATGTCAAGTAAAAACACACCCGTTTCCGTTAAAGACAGCCTGTGCCACCGAAGCCCACCGCGCCAGCCGCAGGAGAACAGGCCCGCTAAGGGGCCTGGTGGGCAGACTGGAGGGGGCAGGAAATGGCAGTCAGGAGAGCTGCCGCCTGCATGGGGCAGGGCCCGAGCAGAGCGGCGGCCCGAGCAGAGCGGGGCCGCGGGGCCCGAAGAGGAGCCGCCGCTGCCAAGGCCGGGGCAGGCAGGGCGCACGCGGGTGCAAGGAGCAGGGGAGGGTGAGACAAGCCTCAGGTGACAGGGCTCAGGGCGCACAGGGCCCTGCCGCTGCCGGAAGTCAGAGAGAGATGGAGAAAACAGGCCGTCAAACTCTCGGTGACTCAGGATGGGCCAAAGACGCGAACGCAAGGCTTGAAATCGTGAAACTCCCAGAAAATAGGCAGTAAGCTCCGCGGCATCCAGCTTGTGTTGAGCTTTGGATTTGACATCAATATAAACGTGGGCCTCTCTGGTGGCGCAAGGGGTTAAGCCCGGCACTATGAAGCAATCTGCAGCCTCTGCAGCACGAGTTCAATCTCCAGCCAGGGAGCTACCCACAGGGCGCAGCAGACCTCTCCTGCCTCCCCGCGGCTCCCCTCTGCAGTGTGTTTCAGTGGATCCACCTGTTCTGCTCCCCACTCTGTCTCTGGGGAATCCTCTCACCCCCCACATCTCTGGCCTGTACCCCAGCTCTTGTATGCATAAATAAATAAATCTAAAAAAAAATAAAGCAAATATAAACAAGTGGGTGGGCCTCCCGGGTGGCCTGAAGAGGGGTCATTCTCAGGCTGTCACTGCTATGGCCTGAGTGCAATCCCTGGCCAGGGAGCTGCCTAGAGGGCGCAACAGACCTCTCCTGTCTCCCTGCTGCTCTCCTCAGCAGTGTGTTTCAGTACATCCGCCTGCTCTGCCCCCCACTCTGTCTCTGGTGGATCCACTCACTTCCGCACCTCTGGCCTGTTCCCCAGTTCTTCTACACAAAAATAAATAAAAAATTAAGAAAAAACAAAACGGGTGGGCCAGGGCCCCACATGGGAAGGAGGCGTTAGCACCTCGGCCAGCGCTGCGGGCGGGAGGGGCAGGCGAGGGCATGTGGGCGCCTTCACGACACAGCTCCTCAGGCTCCATCGTGGTGAGGGTTTCACACCCA
Source organism: Talpa europaea (assembly GCF_964194135.1). NCBI lineage: Eukaryota > Metazoa > Chordata > Mammalia > Eulipotyphla > Talpidae > Talpa > Talpa europaea. Next base: position 142,619,655 of record NC_140071.1, on the reverse strand, counting down.
ACACACACAAAAACTCATATAACTATTTTTTTTAAATTAAAAAACGGGGCCTGCCACTTTCCCAAAGACAAGGGACACAGCTGACCATCAGGAACACGGAAAGGTGCTCGATTCATCCCAGAGGGCTGCAAATCCAGACTCACCTGCCAGGATATCAACTCAGAGACGAGTGGCGGATGCTGCAAAAAGATGGGAGACTCACCCCCTGCTGGGGGACCGTGTATGGCGCAATCTTGGTGGAGAACGACAGGGAGGACGCTCAGAAACTCAACAACAGGACCACCACGTGGTCGAGCAGCTCCGCCCCGGGGGCCTGACCCACAGAAAAGGCACAGCCCGCCTGGTGCCCCCCCGCCCCGCCCCCCATGCAGCTCACCCCTGGCAAAGCCAGGCATCATACCCTGTGGGCACACACGGACACTCTGGGGCCTTCCTGGCTGGGGCAGACTTTCTGTTCATTCACTTGCCTGCTACCTATTTTCACACAATGGCCAGCTTCTCCCAGAACCCTTTCGGGCTCACCCCATGAATGATCCTGGTGTCAGCACCGAGGACTCTGTTTCACTGTCCTGTTTTTGGAGCCCCCTAGGATGTGGCAAAGGAACTGGCCTAGCAGGTACCCACAGAGCCTTCTCATCCACCTAGGGCCAGGGAAGGTTTTCCACCTAATTCCTTCTGCCAGAGCCCCAGTCTGAAGCTGACCCTAGCCTGCCCCCGGCGCTGACCTGCTCTCCGCTGGGCCTCAGTATTGGCCCATTGTTGGAGGCGGCCACCCTGCGTAGTAAGCAGAAGGGCCTTGACCCGAGTCCCTAAGGCATGTGAAAACACATGTGTCTCGGACGAAAACCTCTGGGTGACAGGACTTGGTGTTGAGAGCCTGGAAGTGAACTGCGTACTTCTCCACAGATTGACAACAACAAAATAATGAGCGAACTTCCCAGGATCAGGCTAGGAGGCGACAAGATTATGTGTGTGAGAACTAACCGCCTGGTATCCTACTGTCTGAAGTAAATAGATAATAGTAAGAAAATAGACTAATCATTCATACGTGTTATCATTATGTGGTATGCTTTGATGTTACACCTGCTACAATTAAAATAGTATATAATAAGCACTAAGACAATAAAGATTTGCTGCATGCTGGACATGACAGTCCCCCATGTCTGATTTCCTTCACCGTCGCGGGTCAGGACTCACTAGAAGTCCACAGTGGCGCCCGAACAGGGCCTGAAGTTAATACCTCCCACCTGGAGTGACGAGGTGGCCTGAAGTTAATACTTCCCACCCGGAGTGACGAGGTGGCCTGAAGTTAATACCTCCCACCCGGAGTGACGAGGTGGTGGCAGCGGCGGGTGATAGTTTACACAAGGTGGTGAGTAAACAAGGAGAAAATAACAGAATGGGGTATTCTTCTTCTCATCTTCCTACTTTTGCTTCTCTGTTGAAACATTTATTGGCTGAAAATGGGGCAAAAGTCCCACTCTCTCAAATTCTTGAATGTTTGAATGTTGTGACTGAATTTAATCTTTGGTTTCCTGATACCGGTACTTTTGATACTGAAACAAGGGACCAGGTCCAAGAGACAATGGTCCGGAAACATAAGCAGGGGGAGCAGATCCCTGTAAAGCTTTGGTCCACATGGGCTATACTTAGAGTAGCTATGTTAGCTGTCGATGGAAAACTCCGTCCTGACGCAGCCATTTTGGTTCAAACGGCACAGGAATCTTTACATAAGTATGACCTTGATGATGACACTCTGGCTAAGGCAGCTCAAGCTGTTCAGCAATCTCTAGAAGATTGTGATGATGATGTTCCTTTGCAAGAATCCAATAAGGGTGATCAAGGGGCTCAGCCTTTTGTTGTAGCTCCTGCTAATAATTCTGCCAAACCTTTTTCAAATATGTCACCAGAGGAGTGGTGTTCATGTTGCAGCCTTCCCTTAAACAGGGTCGAAGACAGTGCTCAGGTCTCAAATCAGCTGTGGAGAATTTATGAGAGTTTACTTTAGGGGGTTCAACTTCTCAGGGACTTCAAATCAGGTCTCCCGTCCTTCTTCATGAGGAGGAGGAAATAAAAACAACAAGGTCTCATGAAATTCGGCCTGAGGATGTGTCTTTACCTGACACTGGGGAGGAGGCTAGGTTCCCCCCACCAGAGTTTTGCCATTTGCTCCTTTTAAGAAAAAATAAAAAGAAAAAAGGTCTTTCTAAATAATAGTATTCAAAGTTCATTTACAATTGTTAAAGTGAAAGAAAATGGTTAAATTTGACTATATGAGACTATATGACTATAATATGACTAAAAGGTTTTTATTAAAATAGTATAAGCCCACTGTGGCAGGCAGGTGGGGGCTGCCCTGGTCTCAACAAGCAGCTGCCTGGATTTTTTTTTCCAGTGTTGGGATCACTGGCAGGTCTCTACTGCCTTCCCATTGTGGAGGACTGGACTTTCCTTTTGTCCACCTTAACAAACTATTTTGGTTCATTCTAGAAAAAAAAAAAAAAAGTTCTATTTCCCTGGGTGTTTCTCATTTTAAAGTCTACATTGTTTAAGGTAAAAACTGTGGAGTAACTTTGGACTTGCAAACAAACTATACAAAATGTTTATTGGTAAAATAAAAGCTTTTGAATTTACTTATTAGACCTATAAAAGGTTACGTTTCTTGTTAAAACTAATTAACCTGGTAAAATATACAGTATTAATACAGACATTTTTGAGCTAAATTCTAAACCTCAAATTTTGATAAAAGCCTACAAACAGGCAGACTGTAAAACTTTACCTCTTCTCCTGTTCTCAAGATAACAGTGTTCTTTTATGTTTTAAAATATGCCCGTTCCCAGCGAGATAATGTATTAACAACCTAAAGCCAAAAAATCATTTCTTAAAAATATAAACTCCCAAAATATTTTCTCATCAAAAAAGTTAGTAAAAACTGCCGTGACTGCTGTGGTCTCGAGCCCAAGGTCTTTGGTAATAATTAAGATTAAATACTTACTCTGTGTACAAATTTTAGCTGTTAACTCATTAAAAACCTCAGTATCTTCACACATATTGGTAAAATAACTATGTTTTAAAATATATACACATGGCCAAAATTTTAAATGTATATCAAAAGATCTCTGTGTCTGTTTGTGTCTGCTTTTGTGTTTTTGTTTTGTTTTGTTTTTTACCTCCGGAGGACTAATCATAAACGGCGCCTATATAAGTTCTCATAAAAACAAATTTTGAGATCATGATCCAAAATTTTTGATATACAAAAACTAGTTCAAATTTTATAATATAATTCCAAGCATATATGCATTAAGGTTATGTTAAATATTAATAATTTGCTTAAATGTATCTTTAAAGTGCTTTTCTTTTCTTGACTAAAAAAGGTGTGTGTGTGTGTGTGTGTGTGTGTGTATACTTACATATGTAAATTTTTTGTCATATTAACTTTACCAAGTGAAACTCAGCTATACTGTTTTTAAGTCAATTTTAAAAATCTGCAATGTTTAAAGTAGCATTTTGGGGTGACAAACACACAAAGCACCTTCTTGTGTTCTGAACTACTGAAAAGAAACCACCATCATAATTTGTTGAATGTAAAAAACAGAGAAAAGCTAAAATTAAGGGTACGTAGTAAGTGGTAAAAGGTTTGAGGGAAAGTTAATTTTATTTGCCTTGGTTTATAAAACCCAAATAATGGGCTTGAAGAGAAACAATGATATGTGTTGAAAATTTAACTGTATTGCATTATTTGATCAATTTATTCATTGGATGGAAAAAGACTAATTATTACTGAAGCCTGTCTTCATGTGGCCACACAGGCCATTTCAGTAAATTCCCCTCGGAAATCAGAAATCGCTTGTAGAGAAACTAATTCTCCTAATGCTGCAGCTCCTCCTAAAACCTTATGTTCCCAGCTGTAAAAAAATTAAGTTATGTACATGTTTCTGTAGACACCTTTTCTCATTTGATTATGGCTACAGTGAAAACCGGAAAAGCCTTTAAAAATGTGTCTCAACATTTAATGTTTTGCTTTGCTTGTGCAGAAAAGCATAAACTATTAAGACAAATAATGCACCTGATTACACCTCCTTTGCCTTCAAAAAATTTTTTAATTCATTTAACTTGTGGGAGAGGCTATGCTTGAATTTTTCTACAGGACACTGTTCGATTTGCCTTTAAGGTGCCCTCTTTAAATAATGAACAGCCTGCCCAGCAATATCAATGAAAGGTGCTGCCTCAGGGAATTGCAAATTCTCCTACTTTGTGTCAGTTTTATGTTGACAAGGCTCTAGTTAGTTCATGGCAGCGATTTCCAGATGCTCCCATTTTACATTATATGGATGATATTTTAATAGCTGCTGACAGTAACTCTGTCCTTTCTCAAGTTGTACAGTTTTTATTAATGGGACTTCCAAAGTTTGGTCTTTTAATAGCTTCCGAGAAAATTCAAACCTTATCACCTTTTAAATATCTCGGTAGCCTTGTTGACCGGCACACTGTGCGACCTCAATGCATGAAACTGCAACAAAAGCATTTAAAAACCTTAAATGATTTTCAAAAGTTACTTGGAGATTTTAACTGGTTACACCCTACATTGGGCATTCCTAATTATGCTTTAACCCATCTTTTTCAAACCATAGAGGGCTATTCAGATTTACGAAGCCCGAGGCATTTAACCCCTGAGGCCCAAGCACAACTTTCTTTTGTGGAGCAACAAATTAAAAAACAGTTTGTTTATCAATACCAGCCTGATTTGCCACTTAATTTATTGATTTTTGGCACTCCTAAAAGTCCTACAGCAATAATTGCACAACAGGACAAGCCACTAGAATGGATATATATTAAAAATTCAAATTATCAAACTGTAACTCCATATATTGAACTCATTGCTGAAATTATTGTTAAAGAAAGGCTCCGTGTTAAATCTATATGGGGCTTTGACCCCTCTGTTATTATTTTGCCATTTTCTTCCTCTTGGTTTCAACAAATTTTTTCCCTTGTCAGATACACTGCAGCTTGCATTGGCCGATTATCCTAATGACATTGGATGTCACTACCCTGCTGGAAAGTTATGGGATTTTCTCAAGTCTACAAAATGGATAATTTCTGATACTGTTGTTCTTGAGCCTATACCTGGAGCTCCTGTTTATTTTGTAGATGGCTCTTCTTCCGGTATTGCAGCTGCTGTGGGACCACAAATTTAATTTTCAGTCCACACCCCTTATTCATCGGCTCAACAAGTTAAATTAATTGCTATATTTCATCTTTTGCAGCAACTGCCTCCTGGCCCAGCTAACATTATTACTGACTCTTTATATGTTGCCCAATTGGTTCCTCGTCTTGTTACAGGTACTTTACATTCTAAACACCCTGTTCTTGCTTCCTTGTTACAGCAGCTTCGATCAGCGCTGCGATCTTATGATTATCCTCTCCATATTGCACATATTCGTGCACATTCTGGCCTCCCTGGACCTCTATCTCGAGGCAATGAAACAGCTGATGCATTCACCAAACAAATTTTTCCCGTGTTTTCTTCCCCAGAAGAAGAGCATGCTGTTCTACACTCCAATGCTTTTCAGTTACCTTCTGCCTATCATATTCTTTTACATCAAGCTCGTTGTATCCTCCAGAGATGTTCTGCCTGTGCACCATATCTATGCCGGACCTCTCCAGCTGGAAGTAACCCACGCAGTTTGTGCCCTAATCAGATCTGGCAGATGGATATCACCCATTTCCCTGCTTTTTGCCCTTTATCATATTTACATGTTACTATTGATACCTTTTCAGGGTTTTTGTGGGCAACAGCCCAGTCAGGGAAAGCCTTTGTTCATGTTCAAACTCATTTATTTTCTTGCTTTGCTGTTATGGGCCTTCCCACAAAACTCAAAACAGACAATGGTCCTTCTTACACTTCGCGTCGTTTCTTTGATTTTTGCAGGGAATGGCAGATTCTTCATCTTACAGGCATTCCTTACAATCCTCGTGGCCAAGCCGTTGTTTAACGTTCTCATCGTACTTTAAAAACATTGCTTTCCTCTTTAATTATAAACAGAAAAGGGGGAGCACAGGGAGGATGACATCACTGGATACAAGAAACCCTGTTATCAGCTCTTTTTACTTTAAACTTTCTGAATTTACCACAGGGGGACCCTGTAACACGCAGCAGTAAGCATTTTGCCACTCAACCAGCACGCAGTGTGCAAGAACCAGTATGGTTAAAAACCCCAGAAACAAATGAGTGGGAGGCGGGGGTGATGATTTTAAAGGGAAAAGGCTATGCTTCTGTAATTTTAGATGGATCCTGTAAAACAATTTGGACACCTCTTTAGCTTGTCCGGTCCCGGATCCCGGCCATCCAAGAGACCACCCCAGACTCTGGATGACAATACCATGAGAGACCCTCCGTCGCGGGTCAGGACTTCTCAGCCACTACAATGGGAGACACAGAAGCCATTGATCCAAGGCATGGCCCATCTTTCAATGAAAAGAAAAAGGAAGGCCACTAATAGTCCTGTTGCACCCATTACATGGGGTAGTGTCAAGGCACGCAGCAAAAAGCCAGTTTGTCAGCAAATTTCATATAAGAATTACACATATTCCCCTACTTTTTGGAGTCAGTGCCGTGGATTAAAAGAAAAATTGTTAAGATCAGGAAAGTATGTTTTTGTTGATTGGGGACTTCATGGGAAGTTTTTTAACTAACTGTTTTGATGACTATGGTTCTACAGTCTGTGATTATGTTACAAATGCAGTTTGGAATTTGTCAAAGAATGGGACTGTGAAAGATAGGAACCAATATGAACTCATGACTTGGCATGATGGAGGCATGGCACCCCCGAGACCTCGCTTGTCACTTGCTCCCGGATGGTGGGGACCTGAACAATGGGACTTTTGGAAGCTAATAGTCACCACCACCCTTATGCAATTTTGGAAAGGCAACTTCTCGGGAACATCACGTTCTGTGTCTCATTATCACTTTATATATAATACCAGTTTCTATATACAAGCCTGTGTTCGATTCCCTTATGTAATAGTTATTGGCACTGTTTCCTTTGATGAAAAAGTTAAAACTGTAACATGTAATGACTGCTCTTTATACTCCTGTGTTAACTCATCGGCTAAGTTTAATATTAGCCGACACTCTCTCATTGTGTTAAAAGCTAGAACACATTTGTGGCTGCCTGTGAACCTGACTCGACCCTGGGAGGAGTCTCCAGTGACTGGGACATTACTTAAGGTGATTGGGAAACTCCTCCGCCGCACTAGATGTTTTGTGGAATGGCTTGTGCTTGCCATACTTGGACTGATTGCAATCACAACTATGGCAGCGGTTGCAGGAGCGGCACTTCATCCTGCAGTACAGACTCATGATTTTGTTGCTAATTGGTCTCATGACTCTCGACTCCTCTGGCAACAACAAGTCCGCACTCCTCTGGCAACAACAAGTCCGCATTGATGAAGATTTACAAAAACGAGTGGGAGACTTACAACAAACTATTCAATAATTGGGTGATCAATTTATAACTGTGCAACAACAAATTGTTACATTGTGTTTGGAATGTTAGTACTTATTGTGTAACTCCTGTGCAATTTAATAATGTTTCTACTTCATGGTCTCAAATTCAGCATCACCTTAACTGTGTTCATGGTAATTTGTCTTTGGATGTAAAGTCTTTGCAAAATCAAGTACTTCAATACTTTTCTAAAAAATTGCCTACAAATTCTATTGATGGATTGGCTGAGGGTATTGCCAATGCTCTAAAGGGTATGGACCCTCGTTCATTTAATCAAAGTCTGACTCATAGTATTGGTAGTGGAATTATAGCGATACTAATATGTAATTTTTGTTGTTTGGAATAGGGTACTACTGCCTCCGACGACGGACAAGCCTCCGGTTCGACTCAGCTAAATTGATTCTTAAATTATTAAAGACAAAAGGGGGAGATGTTGGAGGCGGCCACCCTGCGTAGTAAGCAGAAGGGCCTTGACCCGAGTCCCTAAGGCATGTGAAAACACATGTGTCTCGGACGAAAACCTCTGGGTGACAGGACCTGGTGTTGAGAGCCTGGAAGTGAACTGCGTACATCTCCACAGATTGACAAACAACAAAATAATGAGCGAACTTCCCAGGCTCAGGCTAGGAGGCGACAAGATTATGTGTGTGAGAACTAACCGCCTGGTATCCTACTGTCTGAAGTAAATAGATAATAGTAAGAAAATAGACTAATCATTCATACGTGTTATCATTATGTGGTATGCTTTGATGTTACACCTGCTACAATTAAAATAGTATATAATAAGCACTAAGACAATAAAGATTTGCTGCATGCTGGACATGACAGTCCCCCATGTCTGATTTCCTTCACCGTCGCGGGTCAGGACTCACTAGAAGTCCACAGCCCATAACCAAACATGGGGTAGTTCCCAGGGGCTCAGGGCAGACCAGACCCCCTTCAAGTGTCCATCTGGGGAAATTCAAAGTCAAAGTCTTGACTCTGAACCCACACCTGAGCAGGGGCGCAAGTCTCCCAGCCCTGGGGAAGGCAGGGGCCTGACTTCAGAAGGGCCTGTAAGCAAATCCAGACGGTTTCACACAGACCACCCCCTTTCTGCTCTCAGCAACCTGTCTCTCGGCAGACTCGGAGTCCCGCCCCACGCCCGGCCTGATCCCTCATCTCCCTTTACAGGCGTCTCTGTAAAAACCCGACTTGACAGCAGCCACCCTGGACTCTTCTCCCGACTGCAGAGTTACTACCAGTTCAACCCGCCCGGCCGCGTCCGTGCCGGCGTCATTCTCCTACCTTGCACGACGATCTCTCTCCTGGGAGCGGTGAGCGGGCGCTGCGGGGTCGTTTTCGGGATGACGGTTCTGAGAACCACGTCGAGCTCTTGCTGATCCTCTGGCTGCGGTCCCGCGTCGGAGCCGGGGCCGGCGAGAAAGGCCAGCAACTCCCGATGGCCAGCGGCGAGGCTGCGGCAGAGGCCGTCCCAGAGAGAATCCAGGTCCGGGGCGGGGAAGTCGTCCCGTCCGAGCCCCGCGGCGGCCTCGTCCCGGGCCTCCCCTGGCTGGCGCCCGTCCTGGGCCTCCCGGGGCCCGTCGTCCGCCGCGCCCTGCCGGGGCCCCGCCCGCGGCGTGGGGTCCGGAGCCGCCTCCGGGGAACGCGGACGCGGCGCCGGGGCCGGCTCCTCCGGCTCGGGGCTTGCGCCCGGCCCGGACTCGGGGGCCTGGGCCCAGGGCCGGGCGGCGCGCCGTCGGGCCTCCAGGCGGACGCCGCACAGCCGCTTGTTGGCCACCTGCGGCCTCTCCAGCCACACGGCCACCGCCGCCCAGAAGCCCCCGGGGAGCGGCGCGCCGCCAGCGGGCACCGCCGCCCGCCCCACCTCCGCCATGGCCCCTAGGCGCGTCCGCGGCCGGCGGCGGCGCGGCGTGATGACGCACAGAGATGACGCACCGAGATGTCGCAGACGGCGCGGCGCGGCGCCGTCACGCAGGCGGAGGGGGCGGGGCTTCCGCGGCGCACGCCGAGCTCGGGACCGCCCCGGCCTCGCGGACCCCCGTCCCCTTCCGGGGCCCGGGGAGGCGCCCCGGGCGGGCTGTGCGCAGTGGGGGGCGGCGGTGGGGTCCGGGACTGGCCGTGCGGGAAGCCGGGAGCCGCGTCGGCGGGCGCGCACGGCCACTCCCCTTCCAGAGGGGGCGGGGAGGGAGCAGGGTCCGGGGGTGGCGAGGGCAGGGGGAGGAAGACCCGCGAATTCAGGGAACTCGGTGGGGCGCGGGCCGTGGGCGAGAGCGGGCCCTGGGTACGCTGTCTCGTGGAGGAAAAAAGGCCCCTGCCCACCGCCTCGGCCCAGCACCGTCCGGAGGTGTTGCGCCTACTCGCGGGCCGAAGGTTGGAAAACCTGACCTGCTGCTCCTCGTTGCAGGCGTGATGGCGACTGGGCCAGGCCCCGAGGGTGCAGAGCTAAGTAAGATCGTGCCCTCGGGCAGCCCTCGGGCCCTCGCGGAGGTGGAAACAGTGATGATGAGTCTGAAAAAGGCAGCTGTCAAGACAGCCCAGGGTCAGAGGTTGCAGGAAAAGGGAAGCTTCTTACTGTCCGAGCCGCCTATCTTGAAGGGAAGGTGTCCAGAAAGGAGGATTCTGTCACAACTGGCTTAACGGAACCAACATTGTTAAAAACCAACATTGGTTAAAAAAAACCAACATTATTAAAAAAAAGTCTGTGAGGGAGTGCTGCTGACCTCAGAAGACCTGGCTGCCCAAATAACCGCACAGAATAAAAAAAAAAAAAGTTCTTAAGGCAGCAGTCTGTGCCTTAGGAACAACAGTTCACAGTGGTGAAAAGCAAGTTCTCCCAACATTCTTCTCTCTGCAAAGATCATCATGTTTGCAAATAACACTTTTGCCACCAAAGCAATGTTTTCATCAGGGAGCTTGCAACTCACAGGAAAGGCTCCACTGACTCTGGGGCTGGTGTTAGATGGGCACTCTCGCTTGTTTTAGTTCCTATCAGGATGCAGAGGGCTTTCGTTTTTTCATTCAGCTGGCTTTGTAATGTCCTTAAAACAGAAGCAAGGCAAATGTCCACTTTGGTTTCTCCTGGATAGTAAGAACAGTTTTATTTAAATCTGGGGTCAATTCCTCAAAAATATCTTTGTTTTTCAGTCTTTGTGCTCTTATGCTTCCAGACACTTCTGTGGTCCCGAGATTTCACCATGCCCTGGCACTGTTAGGCCCCTGCTGCTCTGAATCGCTGTGATGAAACCTGAGGCCTTGGCCTTTGGAGTGAGAGGTCACAAATCCAGAGGTTAATGTTTAGGTGGCTGTGGAAAGTTTCAGTGTGTGAGGCCGCAATCCTTGCATAAGATCACGTGAGCACCTTGCTGGAAACCACCTACTAAGGACACAGCTCACCTGCCTCTGGGCTCCCACCTCCACTGTGCCTTGCCTTGGACTCTGATGGACCATGACACCAGGCTTTGAGAAAAGAAACTTTTATTGCAAAACAATTGGCAAGGAGGCAGGAGGGTAACTGGATCAGCCTACCGGATCAAGAAAGGGAATGAAGTTACACAGGTTTAGGGGACTGAGCTTGAGAACAAAGATGTTACATTTAATTGGCACAGGAGCAGGCTAAGAGCCGGGTAATGTGGGGGAGAGGGGGGTTGCCGTCACTGGCTGGCCACTGGCCGCCTGACATGGAGAACTGCCCGTCTTCAGGGCACTGGGGCTCCAAATTTCTGCTATTGGGTCCCATACCCCTTCTCTGCATTTGCTCCCGTGCCCTGGGGCCCAGCTCTGGGTCATTTGCTTCTGCTTGCTCACATGCCCCGGGGTTCAGCTCAAGATTTGCCTCTGCTTGCTGAGGCCAGGGCATTTGCCAGTAAGGGTCAGGCCCCAGGGTGCTTGTGAAACTAAACTTCCAGAAAGTTAGACAGGGAGTTTCTTGTGTGCACCTGGCTCAGAGAGCGTTTTTAGCAGTTGGCCGTGGTCACGGTGTCTGCCCCTGCCCCCCCCCCTTCCCCTCCCAGCTGCATTCCTGTCAAGCCTGGAAGCCGCGTGGCTCCCTCCCGCCCTCCCGGGCCTTTCCTCCGGGCGCCCCGCGGCCCCCGCCTGGAATGCGCATCCCCAAGTCTTTTCTACATTGACAGATCAGACCAAAGTGCCTCTGCTCCGGCATCCGAGGTCCCACGGGCGCTCGGGCGCCTGAGTCGAGCCGGCTGGCAGCGGCCCGCGCTTGGGGAGCGCGTTCACGGGAGAGGCCGGAGCCCGGCCGGGGGTTGACTCAGCAGCCCCGGAGCGGGCCCAGGGCGCTGCCACGAGACTCGCGAGGCGGCGGGGCCCGGAGGGCGGCGCGGGCCGCGCGGGGAACACCGGCTCGGACCGCCGCGGAGCGGGGCGCAGGGACCGCAGCCCGGGGCTCCGCGCTCGCGCCGGCGTCAGGAGTTTCCCGGGCGACGCGCGGGCGGCGCGGACAGATGACGCCACACAGAGGGGCGGGGCCGCGCCCGCCCCGCCCCCGCGCCCCCGCGCCGGGCTCCCGGCTCCCCCTCCGGCCCCGCGGCCCGCGAGCGGCGCGGAGATCGGCGGCGGCCCCGGCCCCCGGCGCCGAGGTGGGCCCCGCGCCCGGGCGGTGGGGGCGGCGGGCGGCTCGTGCCGGCGCTGGGCGCGGGCCTGCGGTCGCGGCGCCGGCCCGGGGCCCGCGGGGGGGCGGGGGGCGCCCCGGGAGTGCGGGCTGTCGTGGGGGGGAGACTGTCCCCCGCGGCCTCGGGCGCGTGGCCGCAGCCGCAGCCGCTCCCGGCCCGCCGCGCCCGGTGCCCTCGCCGGGACGAGAGGCGGACGCTGCCCCCGAGCGCTCGCGCCGCGCCGGCCCTCGCTGGTCGCAGCCCCTGCGCGCGGCCTGCCCCGGCTCGGGGGACCTGCCCCGGCTCGGGGGACCTGCCCCGGCTCGGGGTACCTGCCCTGGCGCTGGGGCGACCTGCCCCGGCTCGGGGGACCTGCCCTGGCTCTGGGGACCTGCCCTGGCTCTGGCGACCTGCCCCGGCTAGGGGGACCTGCCCCGGCGCTGGGGCGACCTGCCCCGGCTCGGGGGACCTGCCCCGGCTCGGGGGACCTGCCCCGGCTCGGGGTACCTGCCCTGGCGCTGGGGCGACCTGCCCCGGCTCGGGGGACCTGCCCTGGCTCTGGGGACCTGCCCTGGCTCTGGCGACCTGCCCCGGCTAGGGGGACCTGCCCCGGCGCTGGGGCGACCTGCCCCCGCTCGGGGGACCTGCCCCGGCTCGGGGGGACCTGCCCTGGCGCTGGGGCGACCTGCCCCCGCTCGGGGGACCTGCCCCGGCTCGGGGGACCTGCCCTGGCGCTGGGGCGACCTGCCCCGGCTCGGGGGACCTGCCCTGGCTCGGGGGACCTGCCCTGGCTCGGGGGACCTGCCCCGGCTCTGGCGACCTGCCCCGGCTCGGGGGACCTGCCCCGGCGCTCGGAGGACCTGCCCCGGCTCGGGGACCTGCCCCGGCTCGGGGGACCTGCCCCGGCTCGGGGGACCTGCCCTGGCTCGGGGGACCTGCCCTGGCGCTGGGGCGACCTGCCCCGGCGGGGGGACTTGCCTCGGCTCAGGCGATCTGCCCTGGCGCTCAGGGGACCTGCCCTGGCTCAGGCGACCTGCCCTGGCTGGGGCGACCTGCCCTGGCTGGGGCCACCTGCCCCGGCTCGGGCGACCTGCCCTGGCCCTCGGGTGACCTGCCCTGGCTCGGGAGACCTGGCCTGGCGCTGGGGCGACCTGCCCTGGCGCTCGGGGGACCTGCCCAGGCGCTGGGGCGACCTGCCCTGGCGCTCGGGCGACACGGCCAAGGGGCTTAGGGCGCAGCGTGGGGCTCGGTCGTGTTTGAGCACCTCGACTGACCCTGGGCAGCTTGCTTCGCGGCTGCCTGCCTCCTGTCTTCTCACTTGCAAAAAACGAGTGTCCTGGTATTTCTGGGGTGGCCAGGGCACCTTGACACTGCGCTTAGCTTGTCTGACTGGGGGTCGACTCTGCTGGGTTAGTGGGCAGGAAGAGGGCCACCCCGGGACCCCCAAACCTGCCTGCTCTAAATGGGTTCTGCCCTCCATAGGCAGATCTGGGATGAAAGAGTAAAATCAAAACCCAAGTGGAGACAAAGGCCACCATGGTCAGCCTCCCACGGCCCCTCCCCCACGTCTCTGTCACTTTCAAGTCCATGTCCCCCGAGTCCCTGGGGCAAGCCCAAGGCCGAGGAGCCAGCACCTTCTTCCCACATCTCTGCCCCAGGGCCCGTCCCAGTGGGGTGCTGGCCTAGTCCTCTTCCACCCCCTTCCTTAGGTGGGCCGGGAACTGGCCCCTCCCCTTCTATGCACATCCCCTTGCGGCCAGATTCCTACTCCCCTGGTCTCAGCTCTGAGCTCCAGACAGACCAGGTTCTGCTGAGCTTCAGCTCTGCCACGGGAGGGGGTAAGTGCCCGCTCAGCTACTGGGAGGGCTAGCTGCCATGGGGTCTGTCCCGGGCGCTCCCAACGCCCCCGTTCCTGTGCCCCCTCACATCGAAAAACCAGGGCAGAGATGGTGCCCCCACTGCTTATCGGCTGTGGGGACTGACCACACTCAGAGTGCCGTCCTAGACTGTTGTAAGATCCCACTGGGAGGATCTTAAAGTTCCCTTGGGTCTTAAGGAGGGGGGTGCTCTGTGCCCAGGCTCACTCTCCTGGTGTCCTCCAGCTCGTGTCTGGGGGCGGAGGTGGACAGTTGGAGCCTGCCCTGTCAGCGAGGTGCCACCTTCTGCAAACCCAAGGCAGTGAGTGCTTTGGTTGACAGAGCTGGGCCGTGGGGTTGCTGTTGGTGGGCACCAGATGTCTGTTTGCCCACTTGTCGGAGAGGGGCAGCACAGAAGCCTGCTCAGAGGTTCTGGGGTAGATGTCTCCGTCCAGGAGGGCTGTCAGGGTACACGGGGTGCTGTTGGCTGGAGCCCGAGAGAACTTCCTGGGCCAGGGGTGTGGTTGAGGCTGGGGAGTGGCCAGAGCACCTGGAAGAGGGAGCTCTTGGGAGGGCCATGGCCTCTGGGCTCTTCTGGGTTCCCCCGGGCTGCAGGTGCTGGCCCTCCCGGGTGTGCTGACCTCCATGCGGGAGGGAGCGGGGCTGCCCCTGGGCTCTCCCGGGCCGGTGTCGACTCTTGCGGGCAGTTCCCTCGGAGCTGGAGCTCTTACTTACAAGCTGAAGCTTCTTACTTACAAGGTTGATGAGACGGTGGGCGGTGTGAGCACACAGACTGGACGCTCCCTCGGGCCCTGTGGTCTGTGCTGGTGATGGAAGCCATGGCGCCCATGTCGGAAGGCGGCCCGGACACGCTGCTGCCAGATTTCCCCCCGGGGCCCCTGCAGACCTACCGGGCCTGCGCCTCCTTCAGCTGGAAGGAGCTGGCGCTGTTCTTGGAAGGGGAGGACCTGTTGCGCTTTAAGGTGAGAGCGTGTGGGTGTGCCCGCCGTCCAGGCGGGGTCTGGCGGGAGATGTGGGCCCTCTGTCCAGGAGGGGTCTGGCGGGCAGCTGTGGGCCCACCGTCCAGGTGGGGTCTGGCAGGCAGCTGTGGGCACCCTGCCCGGGCGGGGTCTGGTGGGCAGCTGTGAGCCCGCTGTCCAGGTGGGGTCTGGCGCATCTCACTTCATCAGCAAGGACGGGCCTTTCTTGCTCCATGAGCCCTGGGCCCTGTCCTGACCCTGACAGAGCACAGGCCCATCTCTGCACCCCATGGGGAGCCCCAGGGGGTGTTTGAGGAACGCAGGAACAACAGACATAGACTGTTTGGCTGAGCCTTGGCCCAGCTGTCCCCACTTTTCTGGGCCACATTGTGCCCAGCAGGCTGTGGCTTGGGAAACAGCAGGAGAGTGTGGGGAGACCCCCCAGGCCTCCTCACAGCCGCCCCGGCTCCCCACCTGCAGCAAACCGTCTTCACGGCTCTGGAGAACGACCCCCTCTTCGCCCACCCCCCGGGCGGCGACCTCCCGCTGGAGAAGTACCGGGAGCTGACCTTTCTGCGCTGCCGGCGGCTCCTGGAGCTGGACTTCCTGCGCCTGGAGGACATGGTCAGCTGCCCTCTGAAGGCGCTGGCGCTCATCGGGTGCCTGGGCATGTACGACTGGTCCCTGGGGACCAAGTTCTTCCTGAACATGCTGGTGAGTGGCGGTGGTGCGGCCCTTACGTCCGGGCGCTCAGCATGCCAAGGGGGCAGCCTTGTCTGGCCAGTGTGGGCCGGCCGGTCAGGCCCCGCAGGGGTTCGTGCATTCGGGGGGTGTTTAGAGGTATCTAAAAAACAACACACAAAACCAGCCCAGGCTGGAGCGCAGGCAGCCCTGTGTGTGGAGGGAGGGTCAGCATTCGGTGTGGGGGGTCAGGTCCTGCAAGAACAGGGGCTTTGGGACTTTCTTTGCTTTGTTCTGAAAGAGAAGAAAACCGTTAAGCGAGAGAAGGGGCGGCGGGTGGGAGGCAGAACCTGGGTCCTGGGCTGCGTGTCGCTGTGGAGGCGGTGCTGCCGGTGCCCCCAGCGCCTCGGGGTATTGTTGGGTGGAAGGACTCTCGGCCCTTCACGCCCCCCAGCCCCCACTGTCTCCTGCTGTCCTCAGACCCTTGACTTCTGGGCATCATGAACTGCTTGGGACAAGGAGCTGGGCCCGCCACCTAGGGCTCCGGCCAGGGCCGCTCTCGGGGAGAGACGCTGCTGGCCGGCCCTCATCCTGAGACGTGAGGGGCGGGAGGCACGCGGGGCCGGAGGGTCCGGAGGGGCGCCCCTGCCGCTCACAGGCCGAGTTCTGTCTGCAGACGTTTGCCTCGGCAGTTTACAGCTCTGGCTCCGAAAGGCACCTCAAGTACATCCCTAAGGTCTTCAGCATGGAGGTGAGTCAGGTGCATGGCAGCCGTGAGCCCCTCAGAGGTTGGCGTGATGGCGGGTCACCGGGCCCTGGGGCAGTGACGCCGGCTCTCCCCTGTCTGTGGGGCCCGGCTCTCAGCTCAGCCTCTCCGCGGCAGCCTGCCTTCCCGGCCTCGGAGCCCCTCTTCGCAGCGGCCCCTTCGTGGGTGGTGCTGGGTGGCCCCGGCCCCTCAGTGGGCAGGGGCGGCTTGGGGCTGGGAGGGGGCTGGCCCTTCGAGGAAAGCTGGCGGCGGCCCCGGCGGCTGCAGGGAGAACTCCTGCCTCACGCCAGCCTCTGCTCCGCGTAGATCTTTGGCTGCTTTGCCCTCACGGAGCTGAGCCACGGGAGCAACAGCAGAGCCATCCGCACCACGGCGCACTACGACCCCGCCACCCAGGTGGGCCCGGGCCCCTGGCCGTCGGGGTGGGATGGGCTGGGCGGAAGCCTAGAAGGCACAGGACGGCCACCGTCGCGTGGGGGAGGGGTCGGAGGGGCCCGGGAGACCCAGCTCCTGCCCTGAGGCCCGGGTGGGCGCGCGTCCTGGTCAGGCGGGTGATGTCGCCTGGAGCTTGCTTGGCTCACCCAGCGCCCTGCGCCGGGTGTTGGGTTTGGGCTCCCCCACCTGCCCGCCCACCTCCCCGAGTCCCGCGGTGGGCCTGGCTCTCAAGGCAGAGATACGAGCACATGGAAGCCACGGGGGTGGGGGGGAGGGAGGAGGGGCTCACGTGCCCGGAGCGCCCTGACCCACCCGCCCTGCAGGAGTTCGTCCTCCACTCCCCCGACTTCGAAGCCGCCAAGTTCTGGGTAGGCAACATGGGCAAGACAGCCACGCACGCCGTGGTGTTCGCGCAGCTGCACACGCCGGGGGGCCGGTGCCACGGGCTGCACCCCTTCATCGTGCAGGTAGGTTAGGTGCGCCGCATGGGCGGGCGCCGGGGCCTGGGGCGGGGTGCCTTTCCCCAAGTGCAGGCCCAAGTCGCCTCCTGCCTTAGTGGGAGTGGCCGCCGGGCTGCCCGCCAGGGTCACACAGAGTCTCGCGGGTGGAGCCCCCTCGGCTGTGGCCTGTTCCCAGCAGGAGGCCGGGCTGTGAGAGCTGCGTGGTCACTGGATGGCCAGCACTTGTCCCGCAATGGTTTTGTTTCGTTGTTAGAAAATCGCCTTTTGGAGATGGTTTCGCCTCTCTCCACCTTCCTCCGGTTTTTATCCCGTCTTAAGAAGTCTTTAAACGTTTTAAATGTTTACAACCCTAGTGGAAGACTTTGGACAACTCTTACTGGAAGTCGGTTTCTGTTGGGTTTTAGCCTTTATTTTGTTTTAAATATCACGACTGTAAAGTTGAAGCAAGTTAGAGGCTGGAACACGAGAGAATAAACCAAACCCTGAGCGCCCAGCTCCAGGCCGCTCTGCCGTCCGCACCAACTCTGCACTGTGCAGCTGGCGTGGGCTGGGCCCGCTTTGGGGGGCTGTCCCTGCCATGGGGGGCATCAGGGGCCACCCCGACACGCCTGCGTCCCAAGCTGTGACACCGCGGACTTCGCCAGCCACTGACAGGTGTCCCCAGGGGCGCTGCCGGCCTCTCAGCCTCCCTCCCTGCAGACTGTGGGCGAGTCTGTGGGGCGTTCCTTCGGGCAGACGTGCGGCAGGCAGGCGCCCAGCGTCCTGTCAGTCATTGCCACCCGGGGAGCCGGGCCTCCCGGGCTCGAGTGTGGCCCACGCCGACCAGCTCCTGTCTTAGCCAGGCAGCAGCAGCGAGGCAGGGACCCGCCCCCAGTTCCGGAGGCCGGGCAGGCTGCGGCGCCCGCTGCACACGTGTCTGGGCCCCGCCCCCTCGTCTTTCCTCCTCCGACTCCGCAGCGCCTTCCTCAATGCATTCGGGCCCTTCTGGTGTCGGGGTGTGCTCCGGGGGGCCCTTGTTGACCCGTCCCTGGAGCCCCGTGGAGGGCCGGGGCGCAGCACTCATGCATGTCCCGGTCCTCACGCTGCCGTCTGGCTTTGTGCTTTGTGCAGATCCGGGACCCGAAGACCCTTCTCCCCATGCCGGGCGTGATGGTTGGCGACATCGGGAGGAAGCTCGGGCAGAACGGTCTGGACAATGGGTACGCGCTGCCCTGATGGGGGGTGCTGCTCTCCCCGGGGTCGGGGCCCAGGATGGAGGGTCCTGCGCAGCGCAGGCTGTGGGCCGCTCCGCCGGCTCCTGTCCACCCACTCACACAGTCCCGGCCTGGGAGCGCCCCCAGCAGTGGGGACACGCACACCCCTCGCAGCTGCGCACCTGGCCGCGGGGCTGCCTCCTGCTGGGCTCAGGTGGCCGGCCCATCCACCCCCTCTGGCCCGGGCCGTGCACAGAGCCAGCTGGTGTTGGCACCGCTGGGTTCCCACCAGGCCCGGCGGGGCCCCCATGTCCACGCGGCCCTGTCTCACAGGGCTGGGGGCGGTGTGGCTGGGGCTGCAGGTGCGGGCGGCGGCGGGCAGGCGCTGTCCGACCCTGGATGCGAGAACCTGGCCTTCGCCTGGACCCGTGCTGGGGCCAGGCCGGGCGCAGGAGGTGCGGCGTTGACTCCGTGTGCTGACTCCGAGCGTGTGGGCACGTGTGCGGCCAGGCCGGGGCCCCACGGTGGGGCCTCTGGAGCAGCGCTCCTCGCCGCCCACCTGGCTTACAATCAAGTCTGTGACGGAGTTTCGCTGGGTGCCCCGGGACTCGTGCTCCTGGCTGGTGTCTCTCACCGCGTGCGCCGGGAGCAGGGGACCTGCAGGCACACTGTGCGCCGAGCAGTGGACCAGGGGCCGGCCCCCTCCTGCTCGCGTGGGGACACGCGGCGAGTACCAGAGTGGGGCCAGCCTCGCGTCCACAGCTCTGCTCCATGGCCGAATGCAGGTCACGAAGTGGCCACACACGGTCCGGGAGCCTCTGCAGCCAGGACTTGGCAGGCCAAGGCCCGGCCTCCCCAGGACGGCCAGCAGGGGGCACCCCAGGTCTGGAGCGCTGCTTGGCTTTGAAATCCTGAGGTCTCATCAGTGTTAGAATTCAGTGGAGTTTGTTTGTTTGTTTTTTTTAAATTAATTTATTTATCTATACAAGCACTGGGCACAGTCAGAAGCGCGGGAGGGTGAGAGAATCCACCAGAGCCGGAGCGGGGAGCAGAGCAGGCAGAAGGACCGAAGGACACTGCTGAGGGGAGCAGCGGGCGGCAGGAGAGGTCTGCGCGCCATGCGGGACCCTCCTCCGGTGGCCGGGGAGCAGCCGGGGATCGAACCGGCGCTGCAGGGCTGCGGGCAGGTTCGCAACCCAGCGCTCAACCGCTGCGCCGCCGTGGGGATTTTTTGAGTCAGTTATTTAAGAAAAAAAAAGATAATTTGACAATTTGTAGGATACATTTTGTCACTTCATAGGAATTCCTGAGTTCACGGCGGCTTTCTGGAAACCAGGGCAAAAGCACGGATGAGGCTGGGCAAACGGTGGAAAGCAAGGCCCGGAGGCCCTGCCCCGTGAGAGCCGGGACCCCGGCGTGGCGAGCCCTGTTCGCCCTGTTCGTCCGGGAGGGTGGGCCCTGGGTGGGGCGCGGGCACAGGGGAGGCCGTGGCCGCAGGGCAGACGGGGGCCAGGCTGAGGGCTCCTGCGCCCGCCGTGCGCACCCCAGGCCAGCTGGAACACTGGAGCCCCGGCTGCCTGGCCATCACTCTGGCCCCTCTGGCTTTTCTGGGCAGCTTTGGGGACGCGGCCTAGAGGAGCATGTGTGGGGGCTGCCCTCGTGGCACCGAGCCCCTTCCTGCTGGCCACTGTGCTCGGGCCTCCCCGTCTCTGGGAGTGAGAGTGACGGGGTCCACTCTCTGCAAGGGGCGTGCTGCCTCCGCAGAGGCTCCTGGCCCTGCATCCTCGGCTCCCGTGTGGCAAACCGGTGGGGGGCTCACGGCCTCCACCATGCCCATCAGCCCCGTGGGGCCCCAGTCCAGTGGCTCCCTGCTGGGCGGCCTCTGAGGTGCTGGCCGGCCGCTGACCTCGGCCACACAGCTGGGCTCTGGACGGACACCGCCAGCCTGGCTCCCAGATCCCTGCCGCCTGCACCCGGCCCCCTTCCCTGGCAGGTGCCACTGTGTCTCCCCAGAGGCTGCCCTGGAAGTGGGGCTTTGGGGAGACACCCCCACCAGAGGGTGACAGCTCACCTTGTTGATTCACCCCAGTGTTTACTAAATGTCTGGGAGGTTCTACTGCCCAGGGCCCTGTCATAAAACGGTGAATAAGCCCCTGGCACTGCTGATGAGAAGCAGGCGGCTCAGCCAGGAGCCTGGACATTGGCCATCACTCAGCAGGGTCACTTAGAGTGCTGTCGTGGGGGTAGAGAATCCAGGTGGGCTTCCTGGAGGAGGCGGCAGCCCTCGGCACCTACTTGACTGGCTGCCCGTGGGTCAGAGTGCCTGCAGCTGCGAGGAGCCAGCTGCCGGAGCAGTCAGGGCCCCTTGGAGGACTCGCCACCTCTTCTGACAGGCTTTTGGTGCCACAGGATGAGCCCAGGATGGGACCTTCTCAGGCGGGACGTGGCCATCGGCCCCTGTGTCTGCCCATAACGGGTGCAGCTGAGGGGGTGTGCCTGGGAAGAGCCGCAGGGAGCACTGTGATCAAGACAGGACGTGGGAGCTGAGGGAGGCAGGAGGGGGTCCGCTGAGGAGCACAGGGCAGGCTGGGGGCCTCCAGGAGGGCCAGGTGAGGGCTCTGACCCTGGCGGGGCCTGGGTGCAGGACAGTGGGCAGAGGCCAAGCGGAGGGGACTCGCTGTGTCCTGTGGTTTAGGACAAGGACAGTGTTTTGTCTGATCTAGGGAGTGCCTTAAGAAATGGGGTGTGCCCCTGGAGGGGCTCAGGCTCTGGGCCGGTCTGGGTGCATCGGCCATCGGTGGAACGTCTGCTCCTTTGTGTGACCTTGGCCTTCGACGGCAGTGGCCCAGGCCCTCCTATGGGGACAGCCGCAGAAACCCTCACTCAGCTGCCTGGCGGCCACGCGGCCCTCCCAGGAGGCTGACCAGGGCGGCTCTCGCTGGGCTCTGGGGCTAAGGTCTCCGTTTAAAACCTGTCACCTGGCAGAGACTCGCCTGGGAGCCCGGGGTTCTGCCCTGTAGAAGCAGCACCCCCTGCTTGTAGCTCCGCTCTATGCGTGCGCAGGGGCCGTCCCCCCCACCCAGGGCCCCGGAGCCCCAACCCTGTGCCAGCGCCGGGAGCTCGACTCCTGAAGGCCAAGCTGACCCCACGCTGACCCCTTGTACTTTGACCAGCTTTTTTGGTTCACAGTGGTGGGGTTTCCTGTCCGCTGGGTCTCCCCCACTGTCCTTGTCTCAGGGTGCTGGCTCCTTCCCGCGTCCTCTGCTCCATTCTCTGTGTGCCAGACGGGGCTGTGCGCTGGGCCCGTCTGACCACGGGTCTGTCCCCACAGCTTCGCCATGTTCCACAAGGTCCGCATTCCGCGCCAGGACCTGCTGAACCGCACTGGAGACGTCACCCCCGAGGGTGCCTATGTCACCCCCTTTAAGGTACAGCGTCTCCGGCGGGTGTGGGGAGCCCCTCTCTGAGGGGATGGAGACCCACAGGCTGCCGGGTCAGTGGGGGCAGCCTCTGTGATTGGCATCCCACGAGGAAGGGGCTCTGGGTCGGCCCACCCCCAGGGCCCCCCAGTGACCGTGGAGGCAGCCTCACCGCTGCCCAGGAGTGTCCACTCGCCTCACTGCCCTGCCAGTGCTGGTTCCAGAGGGTTGAAAGGTGAAGTATCACCTCTCTGACTGCCCACAAATGGGGGCGGGGGCAAATAGCTCTCTGTGGTGTCCAGGGCTCCCCACAGCCTAAAATTCACTGTGTGGTGGACACATCTGAGGCCTTTCTCAGAGGTGGCCCGGGCTGGAGTCGCTGGTCATGCCCCAGAGTCCAAAACACACGTGGTGGCGGGAGAGAGCCCGGCGCTGGGCACTCCCCGCGGGAGGGCGGATGGAGGCCTAGGGCCCGGGGTGCAGGGGGCACTCCCGCAGACTCATCGCCAGAAACACCTGCATGGAGACGCTGAGACGGGGAGGTGACCTGGACCGAGGCCTCGGGAGTCCCGTGGTGGGGGGGGGCAGGATTCGCCCCCACGCCCGGCCGGGGACTGAAGAACTTCCCCCGGAAAGTCTGGACTGTCCCGAGGGGCAGCGACCTGACCCCAGGGCGCAGGACGAATTTTGCCTTCAGCTTTCTGCAGCCTGAGCGCTGGGCGGGGGTGCTGTCCCCATTGGGGGAGTAACTTTAGCCCCCCAGGCCCTGGCCGCATGCAGGGATGTGACAGAATGACCTGTGGCTTTGAAGGAAACCGTGCGGACCCCGCAGTGGACACAGTATTAGGAAAGGCCCAGAGCGGAAGAAGCGGGCCCTGGTGGGGCCGCAGGGCGAGGGGGTGGGCTTGGGCTGGGGTCCATGTGCCTCTGCCCCAGGGACGCCTCCTGACGGCAGGCTGGAGGTGGGCGTCTGCCGTGATGGCTCCTTCTAAGGGGGCACCGACCGGCAGGGTCCCCACGCCCTGAGAGCCGTGGTCCAGGCAGGATGGGGCTGTCAGGCAGGGTCCACACGTGATAACCGGTGGGCAGCTGTGGGGCCCACCTGGGCCGCCACCCCCGTTGCTCCCCGTGGGGGCCCGCTTGCTCCCCGGTCGGCTGGTGGCCACACGGGTGCGCCCATCCCCCCGGGGCCTCCCTCACCTTCCCCGGGGGGCCCCGGGCGCCCTGCACCAGCTGGCCGCTGCCTCCTCTGTTCCCCCAGGACTCCAGGCAGCGCTTTGGGGCCTCCCTGGGCAGCCTGTCCTCCGGCCGGGTCTCCATCGTGGGCATGTCCGTGGTGAACCTGAAGCTGGCCGTGTCCATTGCGGTGCGCTTCTCGGCCACGCGGCGCCAGTTCGGCCCCACAGACGGGGAGGAGACGCCGGTGCTGGAGTACCAGATGCAGGTGCGGGCGCGCCGGTGACTGCGCCGTCTCGGACGCGTGCAGATGCGCTTCCACCCTCCCCCTTCACCACGGGCGGGGCACGCGGGGGCCAGGGCAGTGGACGCCCTCACCTTCCGGGTGGGTGCGCAGCTGGCGCTCCCGGGACGCGCCGTGTGGGCTGTGGCTGGTCTGCTTGGGCGCGGGCCCCGGGGTGAGGGCTGCCGGCGGCGCCCCTGGCAGGCAGGCGGCGAGTGGCCCTGGGAGGGGCCTGCGTGCGGTTGCAGCGGCCCACACGGCGGGCAGCAGCTGTGCCCCCCGCCCCCACCGTCTGCCCCAGGGTGGGCCGGGCTGGCAGGGGCAGGTGACGGCGTCCGAGGAAGCCAGCACAGAAGGCCGCTGCTTCCCAGCTCGCGTCTTTCCTGTGCCGCGAACTGTCTGGACCGTCGATGACAAGGAAAAGCAGGGTGTCCTGACCCACCGGGCACCCCACTCCCGCCAGAGCCGTGTGCGTGGCCTGCACCCTGCTGGGGGCCCCTCAGGCGCCTGACCTCCACCCTGTGGGCGCTGGCGCTGGCAACGGTGCCTCTGCAGGGGGCGCGGGGAGGATTGGGGGTGTGGGAGCCCCGGGACCCGCAGCCCCCCCCACGTGTGTGATGTCACTGTGCCGGCCCAGCCCCCCCGCCGAGCCGAGGGCCACACTCGGGCAGAGACGCCCCGCCAGGAGGGCATCCCGACTGCGGTTTTCCCGTCTGGCTCGGGCCCAGCTCCACCCTCCACAGGCGCAGGTGGCCGGGCCCTCCTCCTGCGGACCCCTCCGCCCAGTGGGCACTGGGGGGCCCTTCCCAGTGAAGGGGGGGGCAGTGCAGGCTGCGGAGCATCAGGTGGGAGGAGGCGGGTCCGGCCTCACCTGCCCACGCGGCCTCCGGGCGCCCCTTCCCTCAGCAATGGCGCCTCCTCCCGTACCTGGCCGCCGCCTTTGCCCTGGATCACTTCTCCAAGTCGCTCTTCCTGGACCTGGCCGAGCTCCAGCGGGGCCTCCTGGGCGGTGACCGCAGCACCCAGCAGGTGAGGCGGACGCGGGGCCTGCTGGTGGACTCTGGCTGGGCTGGGCCTGCGGGGCTCCAGCGTGTCCGTCCCAGGGCGTGGGCGCGGGCGGGGGTGCCCGTGGGAGGGGTCCAGGCGCCACCCCCACTCCCACCTCCTGGGCTGTGCTGACTCGGCGCCCCCACCCCTGCTGTGAGCTCAGCTGCTCTCCTGGACCATGTGGTTGGACACAACCCACCCTCCCCGCCCTCAGCAGATCTCGGGCGGAGCTGGTGGGAGTGGGGCTGACGGGGGGCCGGTGCCCACAGCATCCAGCGGGTCGGAGGTGGGCCCTGCGGACGGAGCCCTTGTGGTTCTGGGTGTCTGCTGGGGGGGTAGGTTCTCCGCAGCCCCTGGCGCTGCAGCCTGGGGGTAAAGTGGGAGTCAGAAATGCATGTGGGGACAGATTGGGGGTGTGGCACCTCGACCACACACTTGGAATAGTCCGTGTGACCCCAGGAGGCGGGTGGTGTTGGGGAGGCCGGCAGGGCCTGCTGCTGGGCAGTGGGGGAGCCTGTCTCCCCTCAGCATGAGCCCCGGGCCTCTGCCAGTGACACCGGGTGGGTCTGCAAGAATGTTCTGGAGTGCTCTCGGACCCGCACTGTGGCCCACACCGGGCTCAGGCCTTGTGGGGCTTGTCAGCTGCACTCCTGAAGTGGGGTGCCTGCGAGCCGGTGTGGGCCAGGTGTTGCCCCTGAGCCCCACGCTGCTCCCTGCATCTCTGCCATGTCCTGGCCCTTCGTCCTGGTCTTCCGGCGCGGCTGGCCCTTGCACAGCGCCTGCTCATTCCTCGTGTGTGAGCTGTAGGGAAACTGAGTCAGGGTGGATGTTCTTCTGCCATCGGCTTCCGGGCTGCGCCCCGAGACCCGGGGCAGCTGAGTGCACGCCCCGGGTGGGGGGGGGCGACCAGGGCAGCTGAGTGTGCGCCCTGGGTGGGGGCGACTGGGTGTCAGGCCAGGTGGGTCCTTGTGAGGTCCCCGCAGAGTCTCTGCGCCTGTGGGGCGTCTGCAGTCAGGCTGCAGGGCCATGGGCCTTGATTCAGGCTGAGCCTGTGTCTGCGGCGCCTCTTCTCACCTGACCTTGCTCGCCCCCAAGGCAGAGCTCGGACGTGAGATCCACGCGCTGGCGTCGGGCGGCAAGCCCCTGGCCTCATGGACGGCCCAGCGGGGGATCCAGGAGTGCCGCGAGGCCTGTGGGGGACACGGCTACCTGGCCGGTAGGTGTTGGAGAGGGGGGCGCCTTCCTGTCCTTTCCCTGCCCGACCAGGCGCCAGCAACCTCGGCGCCCACGCCCTTCTGCGCCCTCAGCTGCCTGGTGGTCGGCACCACGCGATTCTGCGGCCCCGCCAGCAGTCGTGACGCTTGAGGGTCGGGCCTGTCGGGAGCCGAGGCCGGCCCCTGCCCCCAGCCCCTGTGCCTGATGCCCGCCGCTCCAGGCGGGCCTGGCTTGGAATGACGACGCGTGGAGAAGCCGCGAGCCCAGCACACCCGAGCAGAGCTGGGGGCCGCGGCCACCGCGTCTCTTCTGACCAGGCCGCCCCAAGAGGACAGTTGTCTCTCTTGGTGTTGGCTGTTGTGTGGGCAGCTGGCGTGTGGTTGGAGCCCGGCCTCGGTGGCCTGGGCCCGCGGGGCTGCCGGTGTCGAGTGGGGTGGCCTAGGCACGGCGGGCAGGGCTCAGAGGGCAGCCGGTCAGGCCGGGTGTGCTCAGCACGGGGCGGGGCCTGTGCGGCGCCTTGGTTTGCCCTGGCCCTGGAATGGCCATCGTCACTGTGCAGTGCCCCTGCCGGCATCCTGTGCTCTGGCCCTGGGCAGCAGGGGGCCTGTCCGGCCCTCAGGGCCAGCGCCCGTTCCCCTGCAGCCATGCTGGAGGCTCTGGCCGAGTTCAGGCGCCCGGGCAGTGGCCCGAGGTGATCATGGATGACGAGGGTCTGTCAGGGCCTTGAGTGGGCGGTGGGCAGTAGGCTCGAGGCCTTGGGCCCGGCCCGCCCTCCCCGCGCTGACTGGTGGGTGCCTGTGGCCATGTCAGCCCCTTTCGTCTGTTCTCCCTTGGCTGCTTGTAACACATGGTGAGGCTGCCAATTGTTTAGCTTTGCTGAGATTTTATTTTATTTGTTAAAGATTTAATTATTTACGCATAGAAGAACTGGGGTGCAGGCCAGAGGTGTGGGGGGTGAGAGGATTTACCAGAGACAGAGCGGGGAGCAGAGCAGGCAGATCCACTGACACTGCTGAGGGGAGCAGCGGGGAGACAGGAGAGGTCTGCTGCGCCTTGTGGGTAGCTCCCTGGCCGGCCAGGGATCGACTCGCGCTGCGGAGGCTGCGGACAGCCTCAGAGGCTGTGTCCTAACCCCTTGCGCCACCAGGGAGGCCCCCTCACTCGGGTCTTAAACAGGAGAGGAGCTGAGGTGTGCAGAGCCGAGAGTCCCCAGGCGAGGGAGCCGGGCCCGGCCTGTGCGGCCAAGTCTGCAGAGGAGACTCACAAGTCCAGTGAAAGTGCCCTTTGCAAAGTCCCCCAGCTGTGCGGGTCAGTGGGCAGCCCCGCCTGGGCAGCGTGCGGGGAGGACAGTCGGGCGGCAGGGGCCACAGCCTTGCGGGGCCGGGGCCTGCACAGAGCCTGGGTTAGACCCTCGCAGCCTCTGCTTGACCAGACAGGCCAGGAGCCCCGCTCTGCCCAGCCTCCAGGAGGGACCCCAGGAAGGAACCAGGCATCTCCAGACTCTTGACAGTCTGTGTGAAGGGAGGGGTCGCGCGGCTGTGGAAGGAGGCTCCCTGACGCGCTGGGGGGCTCTGCTGGGTACCCTTGACTGCGGGCACTGCCTGCTGGCCGCGCTCTGTGTGCCCAGAGCTGGGAGGTGCAGGATGGGGGCCGGGCTGGGAGGAGCAGGTGGGGCTGGGGCGGGTGGGCTGGGGCACACCGGCGGTCCCCACCAGGGCCGGGGGTGACACCCGGCCCATTGCAGTGAACCGCCTGGGTACTCTGCGGGACGACAACGACCCCAACTGCACGTACGAGGGCGACAACAATGTGCTGCTGCAGCAGACCAGCAACTACCTGCTCGGCCTCCTGGCGGCCCCCAGCCCCGGTGAGCCCAGCCCCCACAAGGCCCCCATGAGCCCAGACCCTGTGAAGCCCCCAGGCCCCCATGAGGCCCCCGAGAGGCCCTGAGGCCCCCATGAGGACCCCGGCAAGGCCCCTGCAGGGTCCCGGGGCTTGGCCCGCCGGTGTCTGGCCCGTGACCTGCGCCTGCGTTGGCGGGAAGGACAGCTGTGTCAGGTCACTAGCTGTGGCCGACTGTCTTGCCAGCTTGGGGGGTGGCCCCTCAGGACACCCTGGGGTCCTTGCTCCTCAGCCTGCGGGTCCCCTAGGTGGCACGCGCTTTCGGAGCCCCTTGAAGACTGTGGACTTCCTGGAAGCGTACCCCGACATCCTGGGCCGGAGGTTCACGGGTCTCAGCGGCGCTGACCGCGTGGACGCCTCAGGTACTCTGCCCGCCTTCCCGTGACCCGGGTGGGCTCTGTGTGGGGCCGGGGGCCAGCGCGGGGTCAGGGCAGCGGTGCTGAGGGCTTGGCTCGGCCTGGCCACCCAGAAGGGCTCGGTTACGGCCGGCAAGTGTGCGAGATGCGGGAGGCCCGCGCCTGTCGCACGTCACCATCCCGCTGATTGCGGGGAGGCCACACCCGGCTTCACGGTGTGCATGTCCAGGGCTGCGGGCCACGAGGGGCCACCTTGCAGCACCTGTGCCAGGCCCCGTCACCGTCCCCCTCGCCCCAGTGCCCCTGGCAGCGTACGAGTGGCTGGTGTGCTACCTGCTGCGTGGCAGCCACGAGAAGCTGGAGCGGGAGAGGAGCGCCAGGGGCAGTGACTTCGAGGCCAGGAACAACAGCCAGGTGAGCTGCCCGCCTCGCCTGCAGCCCCTCCGCCCGTGGCCTGGTCCCGGCCCCACGCCTGGCGGGTGCCACACTCTGGCCGGCCCGTGGCCTGGCGCCCGGCCAGCGTGGGTGTCCTGCTGCGCGCCTGGCGGTGCTGGCCGCCGGCAGAGGTAGTGACCAGTGGGACCTGGCTGTGGCGCCTCCCGGCGGCCCCGCTCGCTTTCTCAGCTCCTCTGGCCTGGACCACGGCACCTGGTGGGTAGGCGTGAGCACTGGTCATGGAAGGCCTTGGCCCTGGCGCTGGAGGGCCTCCTGGCTTGCTCCCGGGAGCCCCTGCCCCGCCCGTCGGGTCCTCTGTGGTCCAGCATGCAGGGCGCTCCTTACCTGGGGTCTCAGGGTCGTCTGGAGGTTGTGGGTGGGGGAGCTGGGGCGCTCCCCAACTGGGTCAGCCCTTCGGGACTGTCTGCGAGGCTCCACGCCTGCTCCGGGGAAGCCACCCAAGCCCGGTGTCCACCCTGCTGCTGTGCCTGCCTGGGGTGGGGGTGGGCAGGGGAGGGTCTCCACCGGAGAGGCCCCTCGGAGGGCGGCTAGATTGTGAGCTTCACAGGTGCGCTCTGTGGCTTAGACCTGTGAATTCAGCGCATGGCCCAGGTCAGTGAGACGTCAGTCCATTGGACAGCAACCAAAGCTCGGGCCGGCAGATGGCCTGGCCAGAGGCTGCTTCCTGCACCCTGGGCCGGGGGCCTGGGGCCGGGGCGCAGACCTTCGTCCTGTGCCCAGGGTGATGCCGCCGTGCCGGGCCTGCCCTCAGCACCGTGCTTGCTCCCCCAGGCCTACTGCTGCCGCCCGCTGGCGCTGGCCTTCCTGGAGCTCACGGTGCTGCGCAGGTTCCACCAGCTCACGCACGGCCCCAGCGTGCCCCCCTCCCTGCGCGGCCTGCTGGGGCGGCTCGGCGCGCTCTACGGCTTCTGGTCCCTCAGCCAGCACACGGCCCTGCTCTACCAAGGTGAGGGCGCCCGGAGCGGCACCGCTTCCCTAGGGGGTGGTCCCCGGGCGGGGGCGCCTGAGAGACAGTGTTTGGGGGTGAGTTGCCCTTTGCAGGTGACCTAGCACCCAGCCCTGAACCCGCCTGTGCTTGCAGGCGGCTACTTTTCCGGGGAGCAGGCGGGCAGAGCCGTGGAGAACACCATCTTGGAGCTGTGCGCCCAGGTGAGTGGGGGTCTCCCGGGCGAGTGGGGGTCCCCACGCAGCGTGGCTCTCCTCATCCCAGGGGGCGGCCATGTCACACCCACGCCCCAGTCCGCCTTCCCTTCAGCCCCGCCTGGCGCGTAACTTGAAGGAAAAAACCTGCATTTTAGGAAAATTCTCGGGCGCCTTTTCTAAACTCCGTCACGCATGTGAGAAACGATCTGCGGACGATGAGGAGAGGCCACCGTGGCCGCCCTCGCAGGCTCCGTTCCCTGCCCTTGTAAACGCTGCCTTGCCTTCATTTTTCGGATGTATTTTCTGATATCTCAGCCGTTCGCTAAGTGAGGGTCCAGCCGCAATGTCAGGAGCTGCCTCCGCCTGGGGCAGGGGGCCGGGCGCCTGGAGAGCCCCGCCCCCCGGGCCGCCTTGGGGCAGGGAGCCGATGACCGGCGGCCCACCTGCAGGGCCAGCGCCAGCTGCTGTCACTCAGCAGTCACCGTCGGGGCTTCTGGGCCTGGCCAAGTGTGTGGGCTTTGTTTCCCGACAGCTGAAAGATGACGCGGTGGCCCTCGTGGACGTGATCGCGCCCCCCGACTTCATCCTGAACTCGCCCATCGCCAGGGCGGACGGCGAGGTGAGGGCACCCTGCCTGTGGGGGAGGCCTGCAGTGCACCTGGGGCCGCCGGCAGCCGCTGGGCACCAGCTCCTGGTGCCTCCAGGGACTCGTGGCACTTGGGAAGTCCCCAGCCTGCCCTCCACGTGATGGACGCCCCGGTCAGCACCGGCCGCGGTGCCTGCTGTCCCCCCCCCCACCCCACCCCCCGCTTTCTTCTTCTGGGCCTGAGCAGCAGACACCTCTTGGGCAGTGCCAGGCGCCAGGCTGCCCTGCTGTGCGGCCCAGCCTCGCCCCATGTGAGGGTGCCTATGCCCGGTGATCCCTAGGTGTGCGCAGCCCCAGTGCCACCACCCATGCCGTCCCAGCGTCCCCATGGCAACACGGTCATTTCAGAGTGGTGAGGTCACACCCTGTGGTCTCCCAGTGATGACCACTGGGTAGGATCTCCCCCAGGCCATGCCGGGCCCGAGCCCGTGCCATCCCTGCCACCCCTGGGCTGTGCTTGGGCAGAGCCTGACGCTGAGGGGCCAGAACCACCCCCTGGGAACGTGAGCTGTGCCCTCTGACCTCAGAGGGGGTCTCCCGGCTGTGAGGGGACGCGCTGACCAGGTGCTGCGAGGGAAGAGTCCCCCGGCTGCAGGCAGAGGCTGCAGGCAGAGGGTGTTGGGTCGTGAAACCTGGCCTAGTCCGGCCCCTGGAGGACGGCCAGGCCCCGTGTCCTCTGGGCCAAGAGCAGCAGGGTGCTGGGGCAGCTGCCAAACGCTCTTAGCAGGTGTGGGCTTAAAGGAAAATGAGCCTCATCCGCTCCCTGCTCCCGAGGAGGCGGCTGGTCTGCTGCCCCCCTCAGCCTTTGGCCCCGGGGGCCGGGGCCCCTCACTGCTCCCCCAAGGCCACAGCTGCTCTCCCCGGTGAGGCCTGCCTAGCCCTGGCAGGGAGGGTGTGCGGGCCCAGCCAGGAGGGCATGTGCGGGGCCACCTCACAGTGTGGGCCTCACGCAGACTGGCAGGGTCCCTGGGGCTGCGTCAGATTGAGGACAGAATGTCCACCTCCCACCAGAACGCCCCCGAAGGGCGAGTGGGCAAGTGGGCAAGTGGACGTGTGCGTCGTAACTGTTTCCCGCACCGTCATTTTCTGATGGCTCAGGTGCTGGAGGGCGGAGGGGGCCGTGCGGACGACATGGGAGTCCCCGTGAGGTTTTTCTAAAAAGCGCGGTGGAGACGCCCCGTGTTGTAACACGGCTGCACCTGCCCGCCCCGCCATCATGGCGTCCGGCCTTTGCAGCTCTACAGAAACCTCTGGACCGCGGTCCTTCAGGAGAGCCGAGTGCTGGAGAGGGCGTCGTGGTGGTCGGAGTTTGCCACCAACAAGCCCGTCGTGGGGCGTCTGAGGTCCAAGCTGTAGCGGCCGTCGCGCCCTGGGCCGGCGGAGCCACAGCCCTGCCCGCAGGCCCCATCCACAGACCCTCAAAGCTGCCCGGACACACCGACCTCTGCGCCTGCTGCCTCTGTGCCCCAGCCGGGCTCCCCGTCCCAGGGCGGGGGCGCCGAGGGGCCTGAGCCGGCCGCGTCTGCTGGGGAAGCCCGTGGGAGGCCCCTCCCCACGGCCGGGGCGCCTGCCCTTGGCTCTGCACACCCCGTCTTCCCGGAGGGTCTTCGCAGAGCTCTGCTCCGGGACTCAGTGCCGCGGGCTTCCGCGTGGGGCCACGGGGGGCGAGACCCTCGCTTGTTTCCACGGCCACATCGGGCGGTCTCGGGCCTCAAGCCACGGAGTCCGCCTCCAGGGCACAGAGGCCAACCGGGCCCAGCGCTCGAGTGCGCTGTCTCGGAAAATGGCCCCCTTGGGGCGGTGCCGGCTGGCTGCCCGGGCTGGGGACCCCGCCCCCTGGTCTGTCCTGCCCTGACCGCCTGACGGGAGCCGGTGGACCCAGCTGCCCCCACGCGCAGCCTGCCCAGTGCAGCATCTGGAGGTGTGGAGACGGCGTTGCGCGTCCCTCAATCAAGGAGACATTTGAAAACATCCCGCGGTAAAAACCCACGTGATTGGAATAAATTTTCAGACTTGAATGTCACCGCCTGCGCCCTCTCCCCGCGCCGGGCGGCAAAGCCACACGCTGGTCGGGCGCCTGCAGTCGGACGCCCCGCGGGAGAGGTGACCGCCGGCCGCGGGGCCCAGGCTTCCTTGACGAGACCCATGCCTGCCCGGGGCCCACGCTGGCACCGCGGGCGGCTTCACCCCAGTGAGGGTTCGGTGCTTGTGCCAAGCCTTGTGCTCGCGCGCGGGCCCGTGTCGGGCTTCCCCGCGAGCGCCCCCTCGTCAGGCGGACGCTTGGTCCAGTGAGCACGCGGGCCCAGGGCCTAGGGCCCTGCTTGGGCCGCCCGAGTGCTCCTGGCGCCCCTGCATCTCCCCGCACGTGGGCTGGCGAGGCTGCGCCCTCCAGGAGGGCAGCGGGAATGGCGGAGGGTGAGCCACGGCAGGCACAGGCTGCCCGCTGACCCGGAGGCACCCTGGAGGGAGGGCGAGGGGGTCTTCCCCAGGGTGGGGGCCGGACGATGGCACGTGGAGTGGGCCTCCGCTGCCCACCTACTCCTGGTCCCCTGCCCAGCCGGGGGCACCCCGCTGGTCCAGGCTTCTAGGGCAGATGCCCCTCACCTCGCTCTTCCCTTCGCCCGCTCACTGGCCCAGCGGCGGCCCACCCTAGGTCCCGTGGGGCCACGTCCTTAGGGTGACGTGGGGTGTGGGGCCAGATGCCATCTCCCCCTTTCACTGGACCTTGCCAGGCTGGGAGGGGGCAACAGTGTCCAGGAGCTGGACCTTCAGACCCCAGCCCTGGCCCACGGCCCCCCCAGACGTGTGGGACCGGGTGTCCTCAGCCTGGCCAGGGCCTTGGGCTGCCCCACCGCACGGCCTCTGCTCCCCCTGCGCCCGTCTCCTGCCGTCCTGCAGCGCAGCAGGGTCTTGGGCTTTGGGCGTGGCCCGAGTCAGGTCGGTGAGCCCGAGAACCCAGTGTTCCTACTGGTTTCCAGAACATTCCACTGCTGTTTCCACTCAAGTGCAAGGACTGACCTCAGCCGGTTTCTGCTCCACCCGACTGTCCAGTGCCGCCCAGGGAGGAGGCCCAGCTGGCACCCGGGCGCCCGTGTTCCTCTGGGGCCGGGGGCCAGGACGTGACGGCCAAAGGTGAAGTGACCGTGCCAGCTGGGCCGCGCCCTTGGCCCCGGGGGGTCAGGCGGGCTTGTTCTCGCCCTTGACTGGATTTGGGTGTCAGTCCACTCCACACTGGAACGAGGAGGCCAGCGCCCGGCCACGGCTCACTTTGGAGAGAGACTGGCCTGAGGCCTCACAAAGCCGTGGGGTGTGAGCCTCCCCTGCCCTGGGTGGGTGTCCCGTGGGGAGCGAGCCCCCCCCCCCGGCCCTGGGTGTACGTGTTTCCTCTGGAAATCAAGTCTTCCTCTTGCCCCAGAGTGAGACTTGCAGGAAGGGCACTTCTTGGGCCGTCCCTGCTCCCGGCAGGTGCTGGCAGGCGACTCCAGGGTCAGCCTGGGCTGCACCCAAGGGCCCCCACAGAGCCAGGCATCTGCCCAGCCTGGCCATTCAGCCTGCACACTCACCCTCGCCTGGCGCCCCTCCATCGGACATTGCCGCTGCCTCGGGGTGCTGGGTGATGGAGGGCGCGTCGTTTGGCTGAGCATGAGGAGGCCGCCCCGGGCGCTTGGGGTCCACGTGCTGCCCCGGCCCCTCCAAGGACCCCTTCTGTTAAGGGCCTGCTCAGCAGCCCTGGGCCAGGGACCTACCAACCGCGATGGGGTTGTGGGGTTCGTGAGGCTCTGGGTCCTCTGTGCTCTCCTGGGCTGCAGGGCGAGTGCAGAGGCCATGGTGCTGGGGGTGCTGCCCGGCTGGGGCATCAGGCCTGGAAGTGGGCACCAGCCATCCTGGCCCCGGAGCTGCCGCATGGGCGCTCGAGAGGTCTGGGAGGGCTGGGTGCCACTGTGCTGCTGCCCTGGCCTCCCACTGGGCCCATGCCCCACCGCACTGGGGGTTGGGGGCAGCTGAGGGGCCACAGGCCGCTCTCCACATGGGGCTCTGGTTGGGGTGCCGCACACGGCCAGTTCCTGCACTCAGGACCAGCAGGCAGGGGCTGGACACTGGTTGGCCGGGAAAGGGGGCAGTGAGGGCGGCTGGGCCTGGTGGGGGAGGCCGGGGAGGGCTGGGGCAGCTGGGCATGTGGCTCTGATGGCCATGGGCTGTGGTCATTGAGACCAGCTGGCCCCAGACGGCCTCCAGACCAGCGCAGAGATGGCGCCCGCAGCCCGGGCCGGCCTGATGCCACAGCTGGGCGGGACACGCCTGGTGCTCACAGAGGGCTCGTCCCCCCTCCCGGCTGGGGTCACGGCTTCCGAGCAAAGGTCCTCTCGGCCACCAGTGCTCCCGTGGCCAGCCGGGAGGGGGCCTGGGGTGAGGCTGAGCACCACCCTGGAGCTGTCGCCTCCTGGCTATAGGGGAGACACTGAGGAGGGGGAGACGAGAACGTCCAGCCCAGCACAGCCCCTGGGTCCTCGCTGCCCAGTGCTGGCCCGACTGCAGCCACTCTCCCTGATACCCACTCCCCAATGCGGGTCCTGGTGAGGACCCGGCTCCTGCGCAGCGCTTTCTCGTCCAGGTCACAGTACAAACATCACAGAGAGAACCAGACCCTCTCCTGTGCCCCGGGGCCTGTGTCCACGTCTCGATGCAGGCTGGACGTGGCTGCAGGGGGCAGACGGACCCTGGAGCCCCCTGGCTTGTCCCTTCCACCTGCCTGGGACACGCACACCAAGTCCCGGACACCTGCCTCTACTGCCCGCCTGTCCCTCCTGCCATGGGAACAGGCGCTGAGTCTGCAGCTCTGGGAGCGAGGTTGCTCAGGTCGGCCAGCACACCCCCTTGCCTCACTTTCCTTCTTGAAATGGAAGAGTCCGAGAGCCCAAACCCACAGCCCCTCCCACCACGGCCGGGCCCCCAGACCGGGAGGCTCTGGGGCGCTGCTCCAACTGCTGGGCGCCTGCCCCGGCGGGGCCCTGGGAAGCCTCGGGCCCAGTGCTGTCTGGAGCCGGCACGCGCGGCCACCACCCCCGGGTTCCGTGCGGAAGCCCAGCTTGGCTCGGCCCCCGATGAGGGAAGCGCCTGGCATTTCACAACTTTCCACCCTGGCAGGAGACGAACAGTATATTTTCCATCTGAAGTCACCGCGTCAGAGCAGAAACCTGAGCCTGAGGGTGTAAATATGGAGCTGGCACGGCAGGCGGCACGTGCCCCCAGTGCCCAGCCGCCGCGGGCAGGCGCAGACCCTGCTGCGGGGCAGCGGCCACCTGGCTCAGCCTCGGGACGCACACGCCTTGCTCAGCCATTGCCCAGCACGGGGCTGTTTGCAGAGGCAAGATGGGGCCACTGGGCGGGCCCTGACCCCACCTGGCGGGCCCCCAGGGAGAGCAGGGCACAGACACACACGGAGGACGCCTGTGAGGACACGCCCTGCGCCCAGGAGGGCCGGACCCCGATCCAGTGCTCACATCACCCATGGTCGGGGCGGCCACCGGGGTTGTGGAAAGTCGCCCCAATTAGCACTTTCATCTCAATCTTGTTTTCCGTCTCAGCCCCTCCCCGGGCTCCAGGCCAGCTGCAGCAGGTCGGCTGCGGGAGTGGAGAGCTAGGGTGCTGCTCCCCCCACAACTCCAGCCCTGCTGCTGGGGGCCGTGGTTGGAGGGGGTGTCCTGTAGCCCCAGCTCCTGCCCGGCCGCTGCCCCTGTCTCTGCAGCAAACCCCACGGTCACGCTCGAAGTCCCCTGTGCAGCGGGCATCAGGCCCCATCTCTGGGGGTGTCAGGGTGTTGCTGGGGAGGGACCCCTGTAGGGCTTCACCAGGCATAGCCGAAGCATGGGGGACATGACTCTGCTAGACCTGGGCTTCCCCCTCCGGCTCCGCCCCTGCCCCAGGGCCAGCCGCGCCTCTGGCTGCCCTTCGTCCCCCAGCCTCAGTCCCCGAGGGCACGGGCCTGGCTCAGGCCAGCTGCTCCTGTCTGGCCCCTGGCCCCCAGGAAGCCCATGCGCTTCCCACAGCGGGGGCACAGGCCTCTCCCCGGCACCCACCCGGCCCCTGCCCCTCCCGCCTTACCTCTGCTCCTGGAGTGGCCCAGGGTGGAGAATGCGGGCCCTCTCCCTCCAGCAGGTGTCCTGGGGCAGGCTCTGGGGCCACGGGTAGAGGCAGGCCCTGTGTGGAGGCAGGAAGGGCACTGAGCAGGTTTTCTATGATCCAGCGGACCGGGGAAAGGAGGAGAGAGTCCCGGAGCCCTCGGTGGCTTTTGTAGGCTTTTATTGGGATTTACCAGGCACACGGCAGGCAGGGGTGCCGGGGGGCCGGGAGGCGGGCAGGCGTCCCAGCCCCCAGCAAGTCTTCACTCTGGGGTCCCCGGCGACCTCTCACGTTCTCTCTGCTCTTCTCTTCTCCTGCTCCTCTGCTTCTTTCTCGGCTTCTGCTGGCGTCCCCGTGACGTCGCCCCTAAAAGCCCAGTCTCAGCCCAGGTGAAGCCCATCTCCCTAGGCCCACCCCCCGCTCCAGGTGCTGGCGTCAGGCGTGCACTCAGGACCGCAAGGGTCTATCATGCCTCATGGCGCGAGGGCGGAAAAGCCTGATGCTTTTTACCTTACCCGACACCATACCCCCAGGTGGGTGCCTGCCCGATGGCACCTGCCTGTCACCACCGTGATGTGCCGGTGCCGTGGGTGTCTCTGAGGGTGTAGGGTGAGTTGATGAGACTGTCACGCCGCCGGCCTCTGCGGCCACCACCTGCGGCCTTCACTGCGCTGACACGGGAGGCGCGCGGGCGGGCACGCAGCCTGATGCTGCACACCTGGGGCGGGTGCGGGCCTGGTGAATGGGCACACCTGGGCCTGGAGCTGGGGCTATAAGGGCGGCGGCACTCAGAGACGGACGGCTGCAGAGAGTGGGCACCGCGGGGTGAGCCGGAGAGAGCCCAGATTCGCCTCTTGGGCCTGCCGGCCTGGTTCCTCCCTGCGTCTGTGACCAGGATGCCAGGGGCTCTCAAGTCCGTCCAAGCTGTCAGACGGGTGGTCAACCAGCCCAGCCTGGGAGGGAGGCAACAGGGAGGCTGGCTTTGTGCACTCGGTGCCCGTCTGAGGGTGCCCTGCGCTGGGCGAGGGTCCCCTCCAGGCCGACGCTCTGCCGCCTCCCGGGCAGGCACCTGGGCTGTGTCCACTTGGTCTGTGGTGAGCAGAGTCGCCCAGCCCGGCTGCGCAGGTCGGTCAGGCCGCCCCGGGAGGGGCCCTGCGGACAGACCCGGCCTCGGCTGGGCTCCCGGCCTCGGGGAGGGCCGCGGGCCGTCCTGAGCCCGTGAGCAGGCCGTGGAGTCAGAAGTTCTCTCTTGGTCTTGCAGCTGTTTTTCCTTTACAGAAAGGGAAAAACACAAATGAAACCAAAGCAGGAAGCGGATTCGGCAGCGCACGCGCCAGGCCGCTGGCGGAGACGCGGGTGTCACGGGCAGCGGCTCCGGAAACGCGCTGGCGCCGGCGCCCGCCCTGCTCCCAGCACCCGAGGGCCCGCAGCGCCTTGGCCCCTCACCCTGCTGTCCCCGGCAGGCTCAGCTGCAGGCCTCCTCCTCCGGGAAGTCCTCCTTAGTCTTCCTTCCCCACGCCAACCCGACCCGGCTCTTCTTTTTCCTTGAATATTTGCCCAACAAGCATGAGGTGGGCTGGGTGCCCGAGGGGCCGACTTCCCGAGGAGCCTGTTTACAGAGCGGGGACCCCGAGGCCCAGCAGGGTGGGCGGCTTACCCAGGGCCACAGCCAGCACAGGGGAGACTCGGGCGGCACAGGGAGCCCCCAGGCCCAGCCCCTGCTGGGAAGGGTCACCTTCAGGGACCAGCAAGTCTTTGTCCGCGCTGCTCACAGCCGTTGCTGGGAATTGGCCGTAACTTGGAGAAAACCCGTCCAGAGGCCCGAGGGCAGATGGGCCCGAGCGCGGCTCTGCCCTCCCCCTGCGTTTCGAGGGGGTGCTTGTTCCAAGGCGGGGGCGGAGGGACCAGACCGGAGGGACCAGACCGGAGGGACCAGTGGTATTTTTCTCAGAATACAGAGGAGCCTTGGCCCTCGCTCCGGGTCTCTCGATGGGGGAAGTGGGTTTTGGCCTCACATCTGCTGCATCTGGTGGAGGAATCAGGACACAGTCCCCAGCCTGGGGAGAGGCTGCCAAGCCCGCTCATAGCAGGGAGCCCCCGCTGCCCCCCAGTCTCCAGCAGAGCTCCCGAGCTGGGCTGGGAAGGTGGGCGCCCCAGGAGGGTCCCCACACTTAGCAGTGGTGGCTTCAGACCCCCCCTTCAACGGGAGTGGGGGCTGGAGGGCTCGCTGCCTCCCGCCCGCGGCCTCGGGCTGGGTCTCGGGGCCCTCCTGGGGCAAACCTCCCGTGGGCTCTGCCCACCTGGGCCTGAGCGGGGTGTCATAGCCGTGAGCCCAGGGAGGAGGTTCTGGGCTCGGGCCTTGGGCCTCAGTGTCCACATAAGAAGAGAGGGGGAGAGACTTTGAAAATCAAAGCAATAACGAGGGACACTTAGTGGCACGAGTCAGGCCTCGTATTTGCTGTCAGGCTGTCAGAGACTTGGGACCCTTGGTGGCCCCGACACTTGAGGCCCCTTGCAGCCCACCTGGGAAGCCCCGTTGACCAGACCCCAGGGGCTGGGCCTGGGGTGGACAAGGAGCTTCCTCAGAAGTGGGGTGTGGCTGTCCCCTCCAAGAGGGCTGCCCTCCCAGCCCCGCCCTGTTCCTCCTCCAGTCTTCTTGGGACCACCCCGGTCCGAGTCTAGTCAGCTGGCCAGGACCGGGCCAGGGGACCCGTGCCTTCTGGGAAGTAGGTGGACGGGAGCCAGACCGTGAGCTTGGGTCTGCCCAGCAGGCCCCTGGTGGTCCTGCTGTCCAGACACGAGGAGGATGTCACTGGGCCTGGCTGGGGCAGACCCTGAGGAGGGCACCGGCAGAGGCCACACGGGGCCGAGGACCAGCCTTTCCCCCGGGAGTGCACTTATGGCGGGCGGGCGGGGTGGCTCTGTGCCTCTGGCCCGGGCAGGGCCAGCAGCACGGTCAGGGCCTGGGAGGTCTGGGCGCCTGCGCTGACCTGGGGGAGGCTTCTGTACCAAGGCCTGCCCTGGTGCTCCCACCACCCTCCCCTGGACCAGGCCTCTCGGGGGCCCGGGTCCTCTGTCAGCCCAGACACTGAGACTCCCGTGAGGCCCCACCTAGGCCCTGACCCCTGGATCCCGGAGGGCGGTGGCCACACCCGGCCTGGGAGGACAGGTCCCGACGTCCCGACCCGTGGACATGGTGTTCTTGTTCCCATCCCCGGACGCAGACTCGGACACCGCCTGTGTGGGGCCGGGCCAGATGGGGGAGGCAGAGGCTCCCTGGGGCGGGGGGTGGGGTTGGGGGGGGCCTGTGCGGCTGCCCAGGCGGTCCGGGCCCGAGGGACCGTGAGCGTGTTCAGGGCGGGGGGTGTCACGTGGGCGGTGACCTCCTGGCTGCCCCCCTGCCCCGGGCACCCCAGCCCCTCCCCAGGGCTGCAGGGAGCCGTCATGAGCTCGTCCCAGTCACCCTCCGTCCACCCACGAGAGGAGGGCCCTCGTGTCCCTCAAGCCAAAGGGCACACTCCTTTGTGGCCCTCCTGGGGCCCTGGGAGACCAAGGCCTGTGATGGCACCTCTGCCCTGCTCCCTTGCCCCCCCAGGCCTTCGGGACGTCCCTGTCTGTGGTCAGGGGCAGCCCTGGGTGGCCTGCCCAGGCCCCTGCCTAGAACCTGTTGCCTTGATGGACGCTGGGCCTCCTGGGAAGTAGTGGCTTCTGGACAGGGCGCTCTGGGGCCGTGGGCTCAAGCCCCAGCAGGGCCCACTGCCTACAGCCGTCTGCACAGCAGCTGGCAACACCCGCGGGCCCCCCCCGACCCCATGGCATCCCCTCCAGTCCTGCCTGCCCGGCCCCAGGGCGTCCGGCGGCCCTCTGCCCCCAGCAGGCTGCGTCTCCCACTTCAGGTGTTTTGTTGTAAACAAGTGACCCGCGTCCCCCGACCTCACCCTTCATGCTCCTCACCCATCCGCTGGCTGGTGCCAGGGCCTGGGCCCTCCCGCACCTGCCTTGGCTCCCACGGGGCCAGCCCCGGCCTCCCCTCCTGCTGTAGGGGGCCGCGGTCCCGTGCAGCCCCCTCAGGCCTGTCCTTGGCACCACCCACGGCCATTAGTGCCCTCACCATGCAGGCCAGACGCTACCTCACCCACGGGCCTGCCAGCCTCAGGAGCACGGCCTGGCCATCTGGCCACTGGGCGAGGGCCAGGCGCCCGTGGCAGCTCTGCGCAGCTGTGGGCTGAGTGCGTGGGGCCATTCTTGCCTCCCTGGGACGGGGACCCACTCGGTGGGGAATGGGGAGCGCTAGCTGAGAGCATGCGCTGGGCACAGCTGACCGCTTGCCTGCAGGTGACCCTGACTGTTCTCAGGCTGCAGACCCAGAGTGGCAGAGGCCCTGACCTGGGCCTTGGGTGTCCTTACCCTGGCTGTGCAGCGGGCAGCCGTTTGCGGGCATCGGCCCAGGTGTCCGCCGCTGGGCTGTAGCGGGCTGGGGGCCGTCCCAGGCGCTGCCCTGCCCCGTCTGTGATGACCCGTCCCTGGGTCCCGCTCCCTGGCTCCCCCCAGGGGCACTTCTGGGTGTATCTCCTGCCCTCCCAGGGTCCCTGCTCTGTCCAGAGGAGGGGCGCCTTGCTCCCTCTCCCCAGAGTCTGACTCGGGCCTGCTGGCAACTCCGGGGGCACCACCCCTGTGTCCTGCATGGAGCCCAGACCCCGCCCCAGTGCCGGCTGTCATCTTGACCTGCAGGCGTCACTCCTGTAACCTGAGTGCTTGGCCGTGCTGGCCCCTTGCTGAATCTAGGCTGGAGGGCTCCCCTACTCAGGTGGGGGGTGGGCAGGGCGGTGAAGACGGGGGCAGCTGGACAACCACGTGGACACCAAGTGGGCACGGGACCATCCAGGGGTAGACAGGCCCAGCAGCAGCCTCGGGGAGGCCATGGGCCTGGCACGGAGCCCCCACTTTGGGGAGCAGGGTGGGAACTGACGTTGTGGAGAGAGGCTTCATGCCATGGGATGTGGGGCGACAGCAGGGCTGAGGCTCACCCCATAGACCCCTCAGTGCAGATTCAGGCAAAAGCAGACCCAGCTGTCCGGGAGCTTGCTGGATGAGGCCCAGCTTGTGCCCCACCGCCAGGAGGGAGGGCAGGCCCCTGCGCCCCAGGCTAGGCCCAGCGGGTTGTCGTGAGGACGAGAGAAGACGAGGCTGCTCGGGGGACACAGGCTGCTGCGCCCACGTGGCGGGCGCCTCTGGGTTCGTGCTGCAGCTCCCGTCCCACGGTGAACGGCCTGACGCCTCACACTGGTGAGGGACAATGAGCCTTCCCTTTAAGGAAGAAAGAGAGAGGGGCGAGCGGAGGGACGGGGTGGCGGGTTCGAGGCAGGGCTGGGTCAGAGGCCAGGTGCCCCGGCAGGTGTCGTGAGCCCCTCTTGGCTCTGGCCAGTCCAGGGACTCTGAAGGGGCCTAGTCCCGCAGTGAAACCCGATGTGGCCTGCAGGGAGCGGGCCCCTGCGTGTCCCATCTGCAGCGCTGGGAAGCAGCCCATCTCCAACAGCCTGGATGGGCCGAGAGGGGGTCATTTCTCCAGCTGGGGCCGTCCACTTAAAGGACCCCAGATAGGTGGTGGTAACCACCGGAGAGCCCCAGCTGCAGTGCTTCAGAGACGCCTCTGTCCACAGACCCGCAGTGAGAAGGCCTGGGAGGCCCCAGGACATCGTACCTCCATACTCCGCTAGCCTTCAAGTCTGGCTCTGGGGCCATCTCCTCCAGGAAGCCCTCCATCCTGTGATTCCTGGGGCCCCAGTGTTCACTCCCTGGCCATTGTGCTGATGTCCTGGACCCCTACCCTCCGTCACTGTCCTTTCCTCGTGGTCCTCTTCTGGGGAAGGGTGTTGGGCTGACCCTAGCAAGCAGAGAAGGGGAGGGGAGAGGAGAGCAGGTGCCTCTCAGAGCAGGGCTCGGCTGTGGGCACCTAGGGCTCCATCCCACTGGGCTGCTGGGGAAGCTGGGCACACCTCCAGTGGCCCCATGGAGACAAAAGCTGGAAGTGCTCCTGGCTGAGAGCCACCTGGCCTGGCCTCCCTTGCCCCATCCTTGCTGGGCACCACTGCCACGACGTCCCTTTGGCCTGAGAAGGTGGCCACAGCAGACAGCGGAGGTGTCCCCTGGCTGAGGGGCGGGATCCGTCACGGGGAGTTTGAGGTGCCACGGCACTAGCCACAGAAACTCGGAGGGTGCACCTGGGCCAGCACCCCATGAGCCTGGAGGGCAGCAATTGGGCCTGCAGAGAGTCTGAGGCTGGGGAAGGGCAGCACTCACTGTGTAGGGGGTGGAGTGGGCCACGGTGGGGCCTGCCCAGGGGCCTCCTACCAGGGCAAGTGGCCCCAGGAAGAGGCTGGTGGGTGACCTGCCGGGGCACGTTGGGAGGTGACCACAGTTCCCCGTCACCTCCGAGACAGAATCTGGCTCAGGCCAGCTGCAAGACGCTGTCGCTCCCAAGAGCACATGTGGCTTCACAGACATGTCTCCCTGGACACAGTAACTGGGGAGTGTAACTGCTGGGTCTCAGGGTGTGAGCCTCAAAGTTTCTCAGGGGTGGACAGAGTCCAACTGCCTGAAGAAGGTCCCCACTGCTGTGTGACCACTTCTTCCCACACCCGGGCCAGGGCATCTGAAGCCCCCTAGGCTTGGGTTTTGATGATAGAAGGTGGTTGGGCAGGTGGATTCTTGAGAAACATAGATGAAGACAATGGTGGTGGAGGTGATGGTGGTGGTGATGGTGATGGTGGTGGAGGTGATGGTGATGGTGGTGATGGTGATGATGGTGACGGTGGTGATGGTGGTGGTGATGGTGGTGATGGTGATGGTGATGATGGTGATGGTGGTGATGGTGGTGATGGTGGTGATGGTGATGGTGATGGTGGTGATGGTGGTGATGGTGATGGTGGTGGTGATGGTGGTGGTGATGGTGGTGGTGATGGTGGTGGTGGTGATGGTGATGATGGTGATGGTGATGATGGTGGTGATGGTGATGGTGATGATGGTGATGGTGGTAATGGTGATGGTGATGGTGATGGTGGTGGTGATGATGGTAATGGTGGTGGTGATGGTGGTGGTGATGGTGATGATGGTGATGGTGATGGTGATGGTGATGGTGATGGTGGTGATGGTGATGGTGATGGTGGTGATGGTGATGGTGATGGTGGTGATGGTGATGGTGGTGATGGTGATGGTGGTGATGGTGGTGGTGGTGATAGTGATGGTGATGGTGGTGATGGTGATGGTGATGGTGGTGATGGTGGTGGTGATGATGGTGATGGTGGTAATGGTGATAGTGGTGATGGTGATGGTGATGGTGGTGGTGGTGGTGGTGATGGTGATGGTGGTGATGGTGGTGATGGTGATGGTGATGGTGATGGTGGTGATGGTGATGGTGGTGGTGGTGATGGTGGTGATGGTGGTGATGGTGGTGGTGGTGGTGATGGTGATGATGGTGATGGTGATGGTGGTGATGGTGATGGTGGTGGTGGTGATGGTGGTGATGGTGGTGATGGTGGTGATGGTGGTGGTGGTGGTGATGGTGATGGTGATGGTGATGGTGGTGGTGATGGTGGTGATGGTGGTGGTGGTGATGGTGGTGATAGTGGTGATGGTGGTGGTGGTGGTGGTGGTGGTGATGGTGATGGTGATGGTGATGGTGATGGTGATGGTGGTGATGGTGATGGTGATGGTGATGGTGATGGTGGTGATG
This sequence comes from Talpa europaea, assembly GCF_964194135.1. Lineage (NCBI taxonomy): Eukaryota > Metazoa > Chordata > Mammalia > Eulipotyphla > Talpidae > Talpa > Talpa europaea. Next base: position 142,575,676 of record NC_140071.1, on the reverse strand, counting down.
GTGATGGTGGTGGTGATGGTGATGGTGATGATGGTGATGGTGATGGTGGTGATGGTGGTGATGGTGGTGGTGGTGATGGTGATAGTGGTGATGGTGGTGATGGTGGTGGTGGTGGTGATGGTGATGGTGATGGTGGTGATGGTGGTGATGGTGGTGATGGTGGTGATGGTGGTGGTGGTGGTGATGGTGATGGTGATGGTGGTGATGGTGGTGATGGTGGTGATGGTGGTGATGGTGGTGATGGTGGTGATGGTGGTGGTGGTGATGGTGATGGTGATGGTGATGGTGGTGATGGTGATGGTGGTGATGGTGATGGTGATGGTGGTGGTGGTGGTGGTGATGGTGATGGTGATGGTGGTGATGGTGATGGTGATGGTGGTGATGGTGATGGTGGTGATAGTGGTGATGGTGGTGATGGTGGTGGTGGTGGTGATGGTGATGGTGATGGTGGTGGTGGTGGTGGTGGTGATGGTGGTGATGGTGGTGGTGATGGTGGTGATGGTGGTGATGGTGGTGGTGGTGATGGTGGTGATGGTGATGGTGGTGATGGTGATGGTGGTGATGGTGATGGTGATGGTGGTGATGGTGGTGGTGATGGTGATGGTGATGATGGTGATGGTGATGGTGGTGGTGATGGTGGTGATGGTGATGGTGGTGATGGTGATGGTGGTGATGGTGATGGTGATGGTGGTGATGGTGGTGGTGATGGTGATGGTGATGGTGGTGATGGTGGTGGTGGTGATGGTGGTGATGGTGATGGTGGTGATGGTGATGGTGGTGATGGTGATGGTGGTGGTGGTGATGGTGGTGGTGATGGTGATGGTGATGATGGTGATGGTGATGGTGGTGGTGATGGTGGTGATGGTGATGGTGGTGATGGTGATGGTGGTGATGGTGATGGTGATGGTGGTGATGGTGGTGATGGTGGTGATGGTGGTGATGGTGGTGATGGTGGTGATGGTGGTGGTGGTGATGGTGATGGTGATGGTGGTGATGGTGATGGTGGTGATGGTGATGGTGATGGTGATGGTGGTGATAGTGGTGATGGTGGTGATGGTGGTGGTGGTGGTGATGGTGATGGTGATGATGGTGATGGTGATGGTGGTGATGGTGGTGATGGTGGTGGTGGTGATGGTGATAGTGGTGATGGTGGTGATGGTGGTGGTGGTGGTGATGGTGATGGTGATGGTGGTGGTGGTGGTGATGGTGATGGTGATGGTGGTGATGGTGGTGATGGTGGTGATGGTGGTGGTGATGGTGATGGTGGTGATGGTGGTGATGGTGATGGTGATGGTGATGGTGATGGTGGTGATGGTGATGGTGATGGTGATGGTGGTGATGGTGGTGGTGGTGATGGTGATGGTGATGGTGGTGATGGTGGTGATGGTGATGGTGGTGATGGTGATGGTGGTGATAGTGGTGGTGATGGTGGTGGTGGTGATGGTGATGGTGGTGGTGATGGTGGTGATGGTGGTGGTGATGGTGGTGATGGTGGTGATGGTGGTGATGGTGATGGTGGTGATGGTGATGGTGATGGTGGTGATGGTGATGGTGGTGATAGTGGTGATGGTGGTGATGGTGGTGGTGGTGGTGGTGATGGTGATGGTGGTGATAGTGGTGATGGTGGTGGTGGTGGTGATGGTGATGGTGATGGTGGTGGTGGTGATGGTGATGGTGATGGTGATGGTGGTGATGGTGATGGTGATGGTGGTGATGGTGATGGTGGTGATGGTGGTGGTGGTGATGGTGGTGATGGTGATGGTGGTGATGGTGGTGGTGGTGATGGTGGTGATGGTGATGGTGGTGATGGTGATGGTGATGGTGATGGTGATGGTGGTGATGGTGATGGTGATGGTGATGGTGGTGATGGTGGTGGTGGTGATGGTGATGGTGATGGTGGTGATGGTGGTGATGGTGATGGTGGTGATGGTGATGGTGGTGATAGTGGTGGTGATGGTGGTGGTGGTGATGGTGATGGTGGTGGTGATGGTGGTGATGGTGGTGGTGATGGTGGTGATGGTGGTGATGGTGGTGATGGTGATGGTGGTGATGGTGATGGTGATGGTGGTGATGGTGATGGTGGTGATAGTGGTGATGGTGGTGATGGTGGTGGTGGTGGTGGTGATGGTGATGGTGGTGATAGTGGTGATGGTGGTGGTGGTGGTGATGGTGATGGTGATGGTGGTGGTGGTGGTGGTGGGGAGAAGGAGACATGCTCAGGGCAAGCCCAGGGGTCGGTGGAGAGTGTGCTCTAGAACTGTCCTCACCTCCCAGGGGCCTTGTTCTGAGCCCCAAACCTGCCTCCGGCCCCGTTGATACCAGCCTCACTGCCGTCTCTCCAGCCCTATTTTTAGACCCAACCCCACCTAAACACAAACACATTGTCAAGATAATGGCCAGCTTGGACGGCATCCAGGAGAGCCCTCTTGAAGCTCGGGATGACCTGGACCCTTGGCAGCAGTCGACTGCCATGGACCAAGGCCAGGACACAGCGCAGCCCTCGAAGGCCGGACTCATTGATGCTTCCTGCCCAAATACAGTATTAGAATGTGTGCCGGAGTCCGCTGCAGTTAATCTTCAAAGAGGCAGTTCCAACGGGGGATCACCTTCATGCCAGGACGGGCAGGCAGGCGGGCCTCGGAGCTCCAGGAGACCCAGCAGGCGGAAGTGAGTGGCCCGGCCAGCTTGTTCCTGCTGTCCATGCCACTGAGTTCGAAAGCCAGGGGCTGCAGGGGGTGGAGGACTCTGTCACAGAATCCAGCTCAGCCCTGGCCGGCAAGCACATGCCCCCATGCACAGGGTCCTGATCCTCTCGCGTCCTGCACAGCCGCCCCGCGCTCCAGTCCAGCCCATTTCATGGTGAGAGGCAAGGAGGACTTTGCCTGCCCGCTAGTAGGTTTGGGGTTTATGTTTAGGTCTACAAGAGCCCCGTAGGGCACAGGCTTAGTTTCTCCATGATACTGTTTCTCTCTGGTGTCACCCCAAAGGGCCCCAAATGTCACCTCCTCCAGGAAACACACCCTGACTGCAGGGCAGGTTGGGTGCTTTTAAAATACTTTAAAAGGATAATACGTGATAATAAAATTAGGTTTTGTCTGGTAATGGGAGGTTGGGAAAACATTTCCATGTCAGTGTCTTTCACTACATTAACAGGACAAAGGGATGAACCGTTTAATCACTTTAGTGGAGGCGGAAAATGCTTTCAATAAACTTTAATATTCATGCACAATAAAAACTCTTAGTAAATTAGGATCAGGGAACATTCTTAGGCATATAAAGTGTAGCTATAAGAAACTGGTAAACAGGTTTAATGGTGAAATCTGACGCTTTCCTCTAAGGGGCCAGATGAAATGTCCTCTATTAGGGTTTCCACATGACACGGCGCTGGAGTCACAGCCTGAGCAAGATGGCGAGGAGACGGGCGGGGCAGCGGGGCTGGAAAGGAAGGGGGCAGCGGTGCGGAGGGCGAGCAGAGGACCCCCAGTCTGCAGTGGATGTGAGGACGGGTGAGAGACGGGCGCCTGGCTGGGTGCGGCCAGGTGGAGCTCGCCAGGAAGAGCAGCAGGTCTACAGGGAAGGCTGCTAGTTGCAGCAGGGCATGGGCCCCCTCACGGCACACGGCATCGGGGGACGGGGGCGCGTGATCAGATGCCCTGCCCCCCACCCAGCTCTCCCCCGCAGCGCCGTCAGCCAGTTCACAGGCAGCGGGACTGATAAACACAGACGTGTGCGGCGAGCGGGCGCCCAGAACGCTGAGAGCGCCTGGCGGACGGGACAGGACACGTGGCTGCCCCCGGCACCGTGTCCTTGCAGGACGGGCCCGTCCTCGGGCTGAGGGCCGCGGTCCAGGGCGGGGTGGGGCGAGGCTGCGGGACCAGGGCACAGGGGCAGGGCGCGGCTCACAGCCGGGGGAGGCGCCGCAGCAGCAACCCAGCTCCCGGCAGCGGGCCCTGCACATCCGCGTGCAAAGGCCAGGCCTGACCTCTCCTTGCACCGCACACAAGGGCCAGTTCCTGCTGGACTGTGTGTCAGAGTAGACGCGACATGATAGGGCTTTGGGAAGCTCGGGGTCCCCAAAGAGGAAAATGCCTTCCAAGTCAGCCGCGGGCGCCGGCGCTGTGAAGGACAGCACGGGCAGCCACGGCACCGCCGCTCACAGGGCGCGTGGACTCGGGAGGGCGGCCTCCCAGGACGGCGTCTTTCAGCACCGCAATCCCGCAGGGCTCCCCTCTCTAGGAGGCAGGGAGAGGCTGGGCAGGGTGGCGGTGCCCGGGCAGCGCGCAGGCGGGACCCCACAGGCGCTGGAGGACCTGCCGATGGAGCTGAGCCCCCACGTTCGGGGCACCCCGGGGGGCTGGCGCCGGGGGTGATGACGAAACACTCACATCCCAGCAGCGGGGAACACACGCACCTCGCTCCTGAGGTCACCGAAGCCGTCGCAGCCGGAGCCCCGCCGTGCCAGCCAGGGCCTGGGGCTGCAGGCACGGCCAGCTGGGGACCGCCCATGTGGGTCCTCATGGACCCAGCCTGGGGTGCAAACCAGCCAGTGCGCCGCCCGCCCCTGCCCGCTCCTGCCGCCCGCCCCTGCCCCGGCTCCACGCAGGCCATGCGCGAGCTGGGGCCGATTCCGGGAGCCGGAGGCCCGGGCGGCCCGGGTGGCGGGCTTGGCGGCGAGTGGTCAGGGAGTGTGAGGTCCAGGGAGCGTCTGGCTGACCCGGCGCTGGAGCCAGCAGGGCCGGGCGCTGCAGCCGGGGCTGGGCCAGCTTCCCGCAGCGCCTCAGCTGCCAGGTTGGGGCACTGTCCTGAGTGTTGGTGTCGCAACGAAAGTGATTTTGCAGTGAAAACACCTCTGGGCTGCCAGCTCTACGCAAGCTCCAAGAGTGTTTTGAAAACTTAACGTGAGGAAGCACCTCAGCCAACAGCACGGCTGACGGACCGCGGGGACGCAGGGTCCTGTGCGCTGGGCGTGCCCCTCACGCCTGGCCGTGGGGGTGTCTGCTGCGTGCGCCCCACAGGGCGGTGTCAGTGCACACGTGCGTGTTCTGAGCGTGTCCGTGTGTGCACGTCCCACTGAAGCTCCCTGCCCGGTTCGTGGGAGTTGGGCCTTGGGCCTCGGGCTTGCAGGGGGGTCCAGCCCCTCCAGGCTGCCGGCCCAGGAGGCAGAGGGCAGAGACCTGGGGGCGGGTGCACGCGCCTGCATCTACCGTGTGAGGACACAGAGGAGAGGCCTGGACGGCGTGGGGGAGGCCCCGAGGCGGGGTGTGGTGAGTGCTGTGGGAGTGGGCCCAGGGCCGAGTGGTGCTGGGGTCTCAGCTGCGGTGGCAGGTGGGAGACGCAGGGGGTCCTGAGCCTAGAGAAGCCCTGTGGGGGCTGGTGACTCTGGAGGGGTGGGGGGGGGTGCTGTGTAGGGCTGAGCGAAGAGGGATGTCTCCTGCCTCCAACCCCTGGGCGTCCTGCACTTCCTGGCACTCAGTCCGGGGTGTGCTGCGGAGCGCAGGCAAGCGTGGCCCAGAACGCCAGAGTTCAGATGTCTCTCAGGTCCCCACCTGCGGGGGACGGAGGCCCTGGTCAGAGCCACCTGAGCTTGGGCCCAGCTCGGGGGCCCAGCCCTGACTTCAGCGGCTGCCTGCCTCCTGGGGCACAGGAAGAGCGAGCTCCCTGGTGACGGGGCCCCAGGGCCACTCTGGGGCCGGGCTGGGCTCGGGGCCCCGAGGTGGGGCGCAGAGAGGGCTCTAGCTGGCTGGGGCTGCTGAAGCCCCACAGACTCAGCACCTGACACAACAGTTTATTCTCTGAGGTTCTGGAATCCCTGTCAGGCTCCCTGGGCGGCCCCCAAGGCTGGCTCCGGGGGTCCAGGGGAGAACCCCTTTCCTGCCTTTTCCTGCTCCTAGAAACCTGTATTCCGGCTCCTCCCTCACCACCCGCCTCCTGCGTCCTCATTCTCCGATGCTCACAATCCTCACCCAGCTCTGTCGGCCCGGGACCCTCATCCAGGTCCTTCACCTGAGACACCCGCACGGCCCCCGGCCACGGCGTGACGGTCACGGGCTCGCGGGTAAGATGGGAGCCCCTCTGGGCCGTTCCAGCCTGCCATGGGGGCACGGGGGATGGTCAGGGGGATGCGGCAGAAGCCGGGGAATGTGGGGTTCCAGGTCTAGGAAGCAGCTTGCACAAAGGTTGGGGTTGGAGGAAGAGGGGGCGTGAGACCCCAGAGGTCCCAAGAGCAGGACGCGCGTCGCGAGGGGCGACCGGGTGCAGATGCAGAGCCTGTGCCGCTCAGGCCAGGGTCGGGGTGCCAGCCTGAGGCCTCGGCCAGCGCAGAGTTCCCGTTGCTGGCCCTAGTGTTACGATCCCCTAACCCTTGGGGCGCGGGGAGGGGCTCTGGGAGGAAGATGCGCTGCCCACAGGAGCCAGCCCAGCCCTGGCCGCGGTTTGTCCTGCAGCAGCCGTGGCCACGGCAGTCAGCACAAACCCAGCCGAGGGCTGTCAGGAGCCGCCCTGGCTCATGTGTGACCCCAAGTCCTCCCCTTCTCTGGCCTGTTGCCACCCCTGTCCAGTGGGGCTCTCGGCACAGGCACCAGCAGGGCCCCTTTGGGCTGTCCTCCTAGGAGCCCCCGTGTGTGGGGACGCTACGGCTAGAACGGGGTGCTCCTCTCTGCAAGCACACACCTCACCAGCACCCCGCTAGCTGGGAGCCCCACCTGGCAGCAGGAGCCCGCGGGTTGCACAACCCTGGCAGCCCCGGCGGGCCGGCAGTTGTTGTTTTCCCGAGCACAGCTGGAGCAGCGGCGCGGCCAGCTCCGGCCGCAGGGACAGAGCAGGGTGCCAAGCGGGGGTAGGGGACCAGATCTCCACCGCAGAGCCATCTCCACCCCCTGGGGCCAGCGCGGCAGAAGGCAGCCCCAGCGTGGGGCCTGGGCAGTGCAGGGCCCAGAACTCAGCCCAAGCCCCGCCAGGGGGCTGAGGGACCCCCACGCCCCACCTCCCCCATCACACTGGACAGGCTGAGGCCAGGGGCACGGCTGGGGTCACAAGGGACTCTCAGCAAGAGCTGGGTCGGTTCGCCCTGGGAGGACATGTCGGGCACTGACTGAGCAGCATGGTGCCAGCGCTGACCCCTGCTGCCTCTCTTCTCTCTCTCAGGCCCTTGTCCCGGGCTGACACCCCAGACTCCTCACCCTCAGGCATAGCACATGGCTGCCCAGCACCGCCAGGGTAGTCACTGGGGCAGGCTGGGCTGTGAGGGCTGCGGTGTGTGCCTGTGGGGGTGAGAGCAAGGCCAGGAGGGTGCACAGCCTTTGGGCACCAGGTCCGGGTGGGCAGGGCCTTAGGTTGGCGGGAGCACAGGGACGGGGCCAGCTGAGAGGTGAGCTGGGCTGTGGGCCAGGCCCTGAATTCCTGCAGATGCCGGCAGTGGGATGAACAGGAGGGTAGCAGGAGGGCAGCAGCGGGAAGCGGGATTGCGGCCTGGTGGGGGCTGGAGGCCTCTTGCAGGGCTCCTCGCCCCAGCAGGGCCTGGTGGTCAGTTTGGGGACTACTGAGCCCCTGACCCGTAAGGATGGACCAGGCTCCTAGGACCGAGAGCCGCAGGAGGCGGCGCCTGCACCCTTCTAGGCATGGGGGAGGCTCTTTCTCTGACCCCACCCCATTGAGCCCCATGGCCACAGGACTTGCCGTGGCCACCTTTGTGGGGGTCAGTGTCCCCTGAATGCAGGGAGCCCAAGGAGGACGCGCGGGCCGAGGTGGCGGGAGGTGTGCAGAGGTGGCGCCGGCGCTGTGGTCCCCAGCTTCCCGCCAAGAGGGGCCCCGGACAAACGCCCTGTGGCCGAGGACTGTGTCACTTCAGCTTTACTTCCCACGCAGCAGAGGGGCGGCAGGGTGGGGCCGGCCACGCCGCACGCTCCTGGAGAGGGGCCAGCCCCGGGGCCGCTCGGTCGGGACGGCGGGGAAGTCGGCTCAGTTCTTGTCCTCCCGCCCGGCCCCGGCCTCCTCTGGCGGCCACTCCTAGGCCGGCTCCGGCAGGACAGTTCAGCCCCAGGGCGTCAGGCAGGCCCAGCCGCCTGCCGGCTTCTTGCACCCGGGAGGCAGCCTCTGCCAGCGCAGGGTCCTCAGCGCCTGCTCTGGTCACTCAACATGGCGGGCTCTGTGCTGGGGCTGCGGGGGGTTGGGGGGGCGGCGGCCTTCAGCAGAGGCATCGCGGGTGCAGAGGAAGGGAGGTGCAAGGCTGCCCCGGGCGCCCCAGCTCTTCAGACATGGGGGCACGGCCACCCTGGCGGGGCGGGTGTGGGCGCCCGGGCCCCCGAGGCCGAGAGGTGGCCAGGCCAGTCCTGCCTGGGGTTCTGTCCTGGCGGCCGGGCGGAGGCCGCTGCCCTGCTGAGGACCGCGGGGGCCCTTCGTCGGGCCGGGGGCTCAGAGCACCACCTCGGGCGCCACGCTGAACAGCAGGTCGTCGTTGCCGCGCCGCACCTCCAGCAGCAGCGGGGACTCGGTCAGCACGGCCTCCTGCAGCTCGCTCGAGTCGGCCAGCGGGCGGCTGTTGACCTTGACGATGACGTCGCCGTCCTGGATGCCCGCCCTGCCAGCAGAGAGACGCGGTCAGCACCCGCCCGCCGCCCAGCTGGGCTCAGACCCTAAGTGGCGGCAGCTGAACAAAACTGCTTCCACGGCCCTCCCTGCGGAACAGGCCCCGGCCCGCCCAGCACGCGCCACGGACACCGCTGGGGCTCTCTGCCTGCGGCCTCCCTGGCTGGCCACCCGCCCAGGAGCCTGCCCCTTCCTGCCTCAGTTTCCAGCTCTGCAGTCCAAGGCGGGAGTGTGCTGGGCAAATCGCGGCAGGCTGGGGCTGACGCTGCGGCCCTGCAGTCCCTGGGACAACCCCAGGAGAGCAGAGGTGCTGGCCGTCCCCCCCATTCCTGGCCGGCCGACTGCCCTCCGCCCGGGGGTGGCCGCGTGGCCTGGGAGCTCCATGGCACCTGACCCCACGTGCCACTGAGTGGTCTGGGGTGGTAACCACTAGGCCCGTCTCCCTGTCAGTGAAACAGCCGGGACCAGCCTCACGCGTGTTTGCTCCTGGGCTCACTGCGCCTGTGGGCGGCGGCTCCGGCAATGGCTCTGGGACCAGCAGGGGACACGACCCTGAGTCCAGCCCACTCTGGGGCTGTCGTCTGGCTGCCGGGCCCCAGGCCTCAGGGGCTCTGCCTGGCCTGCTGCGGCGGGCAGGGGTGTGCTCCCTGCTCCCACAGGGCATGGGGGTGGGGGCACAGATCAGAAAGGGAGTGCCCTGGGCCAGAGGGGTCATGTGGGGCGGGAGCCTGTGTTCTCCACTCATGCCCTCCTAGCTGCCCAGCAGCCCCGGCCAGCGTGGCCTCTCTGGCTCCTGGTTACAGCGTGAGCCCCTGGTCTGATGCAGCCCCCGCCGGACAGAGCCGGGCTGCGGGAGCAGGGGCTGTTCAGAGTGCTGCCAGGGACCGGTCAGCATGCCAGCCTGGAAGCGGTGGCACCTCCACTCTCTCCAGAAAGAGACAGTTTCAAAGAAAACATTTTTCATTCGATCTTGGCAAAGTCTCCCTGGGCAGGAAGCGCAGGTGAATCTGCCCATTTTGCAGATGAGGAGACTGAGGCCCTCGGGCTGCAGAGGGGCAGGCTGGAGCAGGGGCTCCGCTCAGGCCAGCGCTCCACCCCTGCATGTCCCAGACCTGAAGGGAGGACACCTGGGGTGAGGGCGGGCAGGCTGCAGCTGGAGGGAAGCTTGGTCTCCGTACTTGCCTCTGCCGGTCACAGGCCAGGCCGGGGTCCCGCCCCCACGTCCACATCACCTCCCACCGCGGGACGTTCACTGTCACATCCGGACATGGAGCAGGCCAGCTCAGGCCCCGCGCCCGCCAGGATGTCCGGCTGCTCCCACCCAGCCTCCGTGCTGCCGCTCGGGGCCCACCTCTTGGAAGGTGAATTTGGAACGACCTCTTGCACATAAATGCCACTGCTGACCGCTGGGAAGTCTGGGTTGCTGTTCCTTAGTTCTTCCACCAAGCTGGGAAGACAGTTCAACGGTTAGGGCGCCACTTCCGGGTCCCCAGATGGGCTGTTTGTGCGCAGCTGACCCCCCCACATCAGGCCAGACATGAAGCCATGCTGGGCACCCACACTGCCCTGGTGGCCGCTGTCCACTCTGGGGTGGCACTGGATCTCGTCTGTATCCCCCATTCAACAGGGCTCTCAGGAGAACCCCCGGTTGACAGAGGCGGGTGGGGGGGTCAGGAGCGTGGTGGGGGGTGTGTTGAGGAGGGAGGTGGGGGGAAGCAGCAGGATGGATGGACTGAATGTGTGGATGGGTACAAGGAGGGAAGGAAGGACAAGTGGACGGACAGCACAAGAGATAAGCGAGTGGACAGATGGCAGGAGGGACAACCAGTGGGTGAATGATGCAATAGACAGAGACTGGACAGATGGATGGACAGATGGACGGATGGATGAATGGACAGATAACATGAGAGATGTGAACAGACAACGGGCGAAAGAGAATGGACAGACAGAAGGCTGGACGGATGAGCGATGGATGGACGGATGGACGGACGATGGATGAAAAAGAACACATCTCCGGAGAGGCTGGCATATTTATTGGACTGACCACAATTGCCTTCAAAATGTCATCCCTACAGCAGCAGCTGAGGGAACTGGGCCCGAGACGGCCTAGGGACGCGTGCTGGGGGGTGTGGTCACGCCTCCCGGGCCTTGTTATCCTGGAGCTGCCCGAGGCAGTGACCTCACCCTCCTTCAGGCCCTTGCATTGACTTGCCAAGTTCCTCCCTCCCTCCACTTTATTTCACTCATTCAGCATTTTGGGGTGCCCGCCCTGCTGTACCCCGGCCCTGGGAAAGAGCACAGATGAGCAGGACCCAGCCCCGGCCCCAGGAGCTCATGGTCCAGACGGGGGTAGGCACAGACAAGTGCTTCTGGCCCCGCAGCCCGTGCACAACTGGGGAGGGAAGCCTAACTGTGCACCCGCCTGCACTTGAGGGTGCCCCCAAACCCTCACTGTGACCTTGCCTGGAAACAGGGCCTTTGAAGATGTCTGTGGACGGGGGCCTCAGGTGAGGTTGCCCCAACGCAGGGGGCCCTGGGCCCAGGGAGGTCTGGACACAGACACACAGCAGGGAGAGCATCCGAGGGCAAGTCCGAGCAAAGCAGAGGTGTCGGGAGCCTGAGGGGGGCACGGAGTGGCCCCCCTGCAGGCCTCAGCGGGAGCCAGCCCTGCTGACCTCTTAGCTGTGAGCACCCACCCTCCAGGCTGTGAGAGGACGGGTTTCCGCTGGTTTAAGCTACCAAGTTTGTGCAATTCATTGTGGAAGAGAATCCTGGAAACCCCCTGGAGGAGGGGCCCCTGAACGGCGTCCCGAGGGAGCCACAGAGACCTGTCCGTCAGCGGGGCAAGGGCCCTCAGGGGCTGTTGCGACCCACTCGAGAGCCCCGCGGGCTGCACCAGGAGCGCAGGTGGGCGGGCACCGTCCCTCACACTCACCTGGGCGTGATCGTCCGCATCCGCACCCCGATGAAGCGCTTCTTCCAGTCTGCAAACAAACAGAACGGGGCCAGTTAGAGCCACCAGGGTCACCTGCATTCGCCAGTGGGGGGTGGGGACCAGCGTCCACACGGACAGGTGAGCAGTAGGGATGGTCCCGCGTGGACCAGCCTGGCCCACGCAGTCAGGAGCCTGAAGCTGCTCTCTCCTTGGCTGCTCCTGAGGGGTTGGGAGAGTCCTGCCTCCAGCCCCTCACCTGAGTGCCCAGCAGCCCGGGTCCATCCCCCCGCCTTCCCACTAAGGACAGCAACATTAATCAACAGTGCCCATGAACCCCCTGGTTCTGGGGGCAGACTCCCTGGTCGGCGAGCCGGCCTGTGACTAAGCTGAGTTTTTTTTTTTTTTAAAGATTTATTTATTTATTTATACAAGCACTGGGTACAGTCAGATGTGCGGGGAGGTGAGAGAATCCACCAGAGCCAGGGCGGGGAGCAGAGCAGGCAGAAGGCCCGAAGGACACTGCTGAGGGGAGCAGCGGGCGGCAGGAGAGGTCTGCGCGCCATGCGGGACCCTCCTCCGGTGGCCGGGGAGCAGCCGGGGATCGAACCGGCGCTGCAGAGGCTGCGGGCAGCTTCACAACCCAGCGCTCAACCGCTGCGCCACCGGGGAGGCCCTAAGCTGAGTCTGAAAGCCAGAAACAACAGGTCCATAATCCGAACTACACAATGAATCTCAGTAGATTTTCAATTGCCTATCACTAGAAGTTTGCTTTCTGATCACAATGGAATTAAAGTAAAAAAAAGTATCTAGAAAATTCCTCATAAGTTGGAAAATAAATACTGCCTTTCTAAGTAACCCCTATTCCAAGAAGAAACCATAAAGGGAAGCAGGAAGCACTTAAAACTAAAGTGAAAACACAGCGTACTGAAACTCGTGGGGCCCGGGTGCGGCAGTACTCGGAGGGAAGCGCCATGATGCCAGCGCCCCCCTCAAGGGAGACACTCACACGGGAGACTGCAGCTTCATCTGAAAGCTGGAGAAAGAAGATGAACCAAAACCCAAAGGAAGAAGCCGAGAGGAAGAGTCAAGAGTAGAAATCACAGAAATAGGAAACAAATACAATAAAGAAAATAAATGCAACAAACAACGGGGCGTTTGAGATCAATAAAACTGATCCGCCCTTAGCCAGCCTGGCCGGGAAGGAGAGAGAAAAGGCACCATTGTCAGTGCCGGGAAGGCGAGACTCGCGGGCACGGGGGCGAAGAGACTCTCAGGAGGAACGTGCTGTGAATGCACTCGGCAACTTGGGGCACGTGGGCGACGGCCTTGAAATTTCCAAAACTGCCAAAGCTCACTCAAAAAGGAATGGAGAACCTGGCCAGTCTAACATCTCTGCGCTGACATTTTCACAAAGAAAACCTTCAGGCTCGGACCGTCAGGAGAATGCTACCCAACGTGGACGGAAGAACAGGGTCCATTCTACAGAAACTCCCTAGAAATGAAAAATAAGGGAGAGCTTCTGTGACACGGTGCTTCAGAATAAAGAAGTATTTTGTCTTTGGCTGTGGTTCCCAGCACCTGACTCCTAAAACGTGACTTCCCAAGTGCTGAGTCACCCCGTTTCACGTCTTGCCATCTTTTGCTCCAAGTTCCTGGAATAGCTCGGGCTGCACAGGTGAAGAGGGTTTTTGTTGTTTACAACCACCACACCTGGGTCCCGCGGGACCGACCCTGTGACCTGCGGGTCTACGCGCTCTCCCAGTAGTCAGTGTCGGACTGAACTAAACAGTAGGACACCCAGCTGGCGTGGGGAAACCCACACATTAGGTGAGCCGAAGTCTCAGAAGCGAAGCCTGTTGTGTAAAAAATGGAAAGCAGAGGAGACTGTAGGGTAAGGAAAAATGTCAGGCTTTTCTGCCCTCCCGCCATCAGGATAGAGGAGGGAACCCTGTGATCCTGAGTGCATGCCTGATGGCGGCACCTGGAGTGGGTGCACCTGCGCTAAGACTGTGCTTTTAAGGGCGGCGTCACGGGGACGCCAGTAGAAGCCGAAAGAGAAGAAGCCCGAAGCAGAAGCAGAGAAGGCCAGAGAGCCCAGATAGAGTGAAGATTTGCTGGGGGCTGGGAGGCCTGCCAGCCTCCCAGACCCCCAGCACCCCTGCCTGCCATGTACCTGCTGAACCCCAATAAAAGACCTGCAAAAAACCACTGACGACTCTGACGCCTCCTTTACCCGGTCTGCATGGGGTCAGGAAACCTGCCCTGTGTCCTGCCCTGCCCCTACAGAGACACAGAGCAGTGCTTTCCCTAAACATCTCAACTCACTGTCGTGATGTCAAACTAGAAAGAAGACCCGACCATCACCTCTCATAAAAAGATGCAAAACTCCTTACATGTTTCTAGCAAATTGTGACCGTGTGATGTTTACGCAGGAAGGGAAGGACGGTTTAACATTCAAACACCAACCGCAGCGATTTGCCGTGGTAACAGAAAGAAAAACCATCACCTCAACGGCTGCGGAGAAAGCGGCTGACAAAGCCTCACCCCCGTTCCTAGTGAAAACAGAAGTGAGAGGAGCTTTTTCAACCCGATAGACGGCAAGCAGGGAAAACCTTTAGCCAACATCATGCTTGATGGGGAAAGGCTGACGTTTCTCCCACGAGTGGAACTAGCCAGGAGGTCCATCTCGCCACTTCCGCTCAGCGCGCGCGGCGGGGCTAGCCAGGCAAGAAAAACCAAAGGCGTGAACACTGGCAACGCCACCCCGCCCTCATCTGCAGGCCGCACGAGCGTCCACGGGGAGAGCCCGGTGGGGCGCAGGAAGGCGACTAGATTCATCAGTGAGTTGTCAGGGGTGCAGGATCTCACGAGCAAAAGTCACTCTTATTTGTGTTTTCCAGCAAACCATCAGAAACTGAAACTGAAGCGACATGGATGACAGCACCGCGATGATGAAACACGTGGGTATAACGCGAACCGAGGGCGAATAGGACCTGGACGCTGAAAACAAAAGCCGCTGCTCAGAGCGATCAAGGCGGACCTTGATCTGGGGGTGCTCGGGGTCAGAGGAGCCGGCTTTGGGAAAACTGCATTTTTATTGTGGTTAATTTGCTCAAAATGATCTATGATCCAAAGCAATCAATCGACGCCAGTAGCTATTTGCTGGAGGTAGAAGCGGACAAGCTGATTCTGAAATCCCACGAAACACAGAGGAACGGGGTGGCGGGCTGGAGGCTGAGGAGGGAGGTAGAGGGCGGAGCTGCCGCTTGCCTCAAAACTCACGGCCCAGCGGGGCTGGTGTGACCACACTGCAGACTTGTTTTATTTTTGACAAAGGTGCAAAGGCAATTCAGGGGAGACGGGGGAGTCTGCTCAGCAAATGTCCCAAGAGCAACTGGACGTCCAGAGCCCAAAAAAAAAAAAAAGCAAACCAAAAGCAAACCAATGCAACTTTGGCGGGTTGGCGGAGCCCTTGCACTACTTACAAAACAAATGAAAACGTCCCATTTCATAGCCCTGAGTCTAAAACCTCGGGCGCGGAGCTGCTAGAAGAGGGAGAGCATCTTCCTCCTCAAGTGAGAAAAGGTTCCTTGGAAACAGCGCCAAGCTGAGAGCGATGCGAGTCCGAGCTCGTGAGCGGAGCAGACAGCGAGGGGCAGTGGCCCCGGCTCATCCGCGCAGGGAGCGGGAGGCCGGCTGGGGGCAGGTCTGGTGTCGGGACCCAAGGTGGGGGAGTCCTCAGAGGGGCGGGGGAGCCCTCCCCAGCCAACATGGCGCCGGCCGGGCTCAGCTTGGCTCCCAGCCCCACGGGCAGGCTGCAAGGAGGAAGAGAGCCGGGCCCCGTGGGCGCTGGCCGAGCCCTGGCGGGCAGCGGGGAGCCAGCGAGGCCTGGCTTGTGGGCCCTCCCCCGAGCCCGCCTCGGAGCCAGTGGCGCTGCCCATACACGGCCGAGCAGAGCTCTAGGTCAGCAGAATCCTCCCTCTCGGGGCCTCTGCCGCCCCGAGAAGTCCCCCAAGGGAAGCGCGTTTCTCCCGGAAACCCGGCGGGGGGAGGCGGGAAGTCCCCCTGTGTTTCTCTCGAAATAAGTCAGGGAAGCACTTTGGAGCAACGTGAGGCCAGAACTTTCGGGATGGTGATGAAGCTGCAAGTGGGGGGTGCCAAGGTGGGTGCTTTGGGGAAGGACAGGTGCTGGGTCTAGAGGGAGACTGGGCTGGGTACACCAGCGTGGCGCCCTTTAAAGGGTTGCTTGTGGTTTGTGGGTCTCACCGCAATGAAGCAGCAAACCCCATGGCCAGGGCGACGCCTGGGCTTCTGAGTCAGGGCATGCTGGCCTGGCCCCCCGGGCGCCCCACCCCGGCAAACGCCCCCAGTAGGGCCTGGGCCTGTCACCACAGCCCCTCGGCCCCGGCACCCTCCATCCGCCTCTCGGCCATTCCTCTCGGTGCCAAGGTCAAACAGGCCCCGGGCCCTAGGCCGCACGCAGCCCATCCTGCCACCGCCCTGGCGTGTGCTGCCGCGCGAGCCCGCCCTGTGCAGACGGAACACGAAGCGGAATCACGCCCCAAGGGGCTGGAAAGGAGGCGCCCCGAACACAAGGCCTCGGCACCCTGGAGGAGGGTCAGGCCCCGGCCCCATAACAACCCCCGCCAACCCCCCACTGCTGCTCCCACTTCCTCTTCTACTCGGGAAGGATCCAGGACTCTAGCAGGGGACTCCCGAGGCTGCCTGTGACCTTAGGCCAGGGAGTGAGTATTGGGGTCCCTTCTGTTCAGTGCCCCCACCCCAGTGGCTCCTGGGTTCCCAGGAGATGAACAAGGCTCCCCACGCGCCGGCTAGAGGCGGCGTGGAGGCGTCCCCAGGGGTCACAGAGCTCAGCCCCAGGAACACGACCCCTGGGAGGGTCGTGAACCCCAAGCCCTCCTGGGGCCCCAGGCCGAGGCCCCCACAGCATGGTGGGCACCTGGGGACAGGACTGGGCCCTGGCGCCTCCTGTTTTCCTAGAAGGAAGTCTTGTTTAAAGAACTTTAGATTGAGTGGCTTTCGGGAACTTGGTCTCTTTATTGCCAAAGAAGCAAACGCCGAGAACTTGAGAACTCGGGACGGCAGGCCTGGCCACTCTGCCTCGGTGCCCTGGGTCCTTCGGCCAGTCCTGCTGTCCTGGGGGGCTGACGGACGGCCCCGGGGACAGCAGAGAGCGCTGGGGTCACACGACAGGGACCCTGTGCGGCGAAGGAACGAACCCGCCCCCGCCCGCAGGCCCTGAGGGAGGAGACGAGGCCGGGCGAGAAGGAGGAGGCCGCCGCTGTCACTGTCGTTTCCACCCGACAGTCAGCGCCCAGCTCTAGCTACCCAGAGGCGGCCCCGCCGGTTTCCAGCGAGGAGGCCAAAGTCAGAGACCCCTGCGCCAGGGGTGATGAAGCTGGAAGGGCTGCGGTCAGAGGAGGGACATGGATGCGGCAGGTAGGAACGCGCAACCCTGGGTCAAGCTCAGAGCTTCCCGGCAGCCAAGAAGAAAAGGGCTCAGGAGTGAGATGGCGGCCCTGCCCCGAGCAGCAGCCTTCAGCTCCTGAGGCCGGGCCGCGCGGCCTGGCTCCAGGCTCTCTTCACAGGGGCGCGAGGGGACCGCACAGCCCTCAACAGCGGCTCCTCGAGTGACCGGTCCGCACGGCCTGGCTCAGCCACACCGTCCGGCGGTGGAGGAGGGGCAAGCCTGGGGCAGTCCCTCCTCTCAGCGAGCCGCCGGAGAGGGGGCTGGGGGGAGACAGGGAAGCAGTTTGAAGGTGAGCGGAGGCCTGAGTCGGGTCGGGGTGTCCACCGGGAGGCAGGCGCAAGGGGGAGGACGGCGGGCGGGGGGGCTTCATTGGGCTGAGGGGAAAGGCGGGAAGGTGGGGCCACCGGGGGACGCTCCCCTGGAGAGGGGCTGGGAGCACTAGGAGGGCCGCTCCTGGGGGGTCCCGTGGCCACGGAGGCGAGGGCGGCTGCACCTCCCGGGTGGATGGGGGGAGCCGAGGCTGAGCAGAGCGAGGCTCGGGGCAGGGCCCCACGCCCCAGGAAGCGGCTCTGCAGGGGGCTCTCATGCCAGCTGGGCGGAGGCCGTGCTCCTAGGGGTGGGCTTGGGCGCGGGGAGGGAGGAAGGACAGAGGGTGCTGGGTGGACAGAGGGGCCGGGGATGGTGGCCGGGAGGAGGTGAGGACGGAGGGAGGACAGAGGGAGTGGGCAGAGCGCGGCTGAGCAGGAGGCGGGAGAAGGGAGGAAGAACAAGGAAAGGGGGGCGGGTGGACAGGGATGGACGGGAGGGAGGGCAGGCGGGGGGACGGGGTGGGGGGCGAGCAGGACTCAGCCTGGAGCAGCCCCCGAAGGGCCCTGGAGGGGGTGAGGCTGGAGGGCGGGCTGGGAAGGGATGGGGGCAGGGGACTGGGGCATGAAGTGGGGGGGCCCTGAGTTGCTGAGGCTGAGCTGTCCTGGGGTCTCAGGACGTGGGGCGGGGCGCACACCCCGAATCCCGGGGCTCAGCCCTGGCCGTGGGCAGCCAGCCCTGGGGGGCGCTTTACCTTTGACCTGCTTGTTCTGGATCTCGGCGAGGAAGCGCGCGATGCGGTCGGAGGGGATGGCGAAGGAGATGCCGGCGGCCACCTTGAGCGTGTTGATGCCGATGACCTCGCCGTCCTGGGCAGGGGAGAGCGGTCACCGGGGCAAGCGCTGCTGCAGCTCGGCCGGGGACCCCCAGGGCGCCAAGCTGGCCTGGAAAGCGCTCACGTCTGGGCCAGGGACCCCCGGGGCTGCCCACGCCCAGCGAGAGCGAGCGCGCTGGCCAGGACACCAGCAGCCTCCGAGCCCGTGAGAGCTGACCCGGACCCTGCGCTGCCTTCTGGGAGCAGGGTGGGCAGGCGGGCCCAGCACCCTGCAGGCCCCTCCCGCTTCTCTGTCCCTCTGGAGCTGGCCCCACGAGGCGGGTACCCTGGACAATCGGCCCCACAGCAGCGCCCCCTCCTGACACACTCCCGGAAGAGCCCCCACAGCCCGGCTTTCCCAGGCACCCCAGGGGCGGTCAGCACAGCACTGGGGCCAAGGCCTGGAGGCCTCCAGGGGCCCGCTGGGGCCCAGGCAGAGCTTTGGATCAAGACACATTTTGTCTGGTCCCCGCGCCTGGCACTGCCTGGCCCTGCTGGGCTTGTGAGGTGGGGGTCCCCTGCAGAGGACTTGGGGGACCTAGGGCGACCCTGTTTGCCCTTCCCCATGGGCTCCTGGCCTCCAGTCACAAGCCTGTTAGGAGTTTTCCTGAGAGCCCGTGGGAAGGGCTGGCCCTGCAGGAGCCTGCGGCGAGTCTGGGGTGCAGGCAGCGTCCACCTGCTGGACAGGGGCCACCAGCCTCCTCGCACTGTCTGGCACCTGGCCTCCCCGACCCCGCTCCTCCGTGGGCCTCTGGGCTGAGGCGCCCGTGCCCCCTCCCCCGAACCAGGACAGATGCTCCGCCTCCAGGAAGCCCTCCCTGGTCCACTGCAGGCTCCTAGGGCCTTGCCCCTCCAGAGAGCTCCACGGGGCACCACTGTCCCCCCTGCAGGGACCCCAAGGGACCTGGGCTGCATTTCCTGACTTATTCTGGAAAAAACCTCACCCGGATGAGGAGGATGAGGAAGAGCCTGACTTGCAGAGTGCGATGGGGGAGGCAAGGGGCCCTGCCTCATTTGCATGTAAAGGTGAGGATGGCAACCCCAGAGGGGTGATGCCCGGCTCAGTGTCCACTGGCACGTGGCCCCACGGGGAGATGGCTCCGGGTGCCCGGCTTACTCCTTGGCTGGCACCGGCGTCCCTGGGGGCCCAGGGTCTCGTCCCAGCCCCTCCCCTTGCCCGTGTGAGCAGCCCCGCTCTGGGGACACTTACCAGGTTCACCAGTGGTCCCCCGGAGTTCCCGTACTGCAGGGGAGGAAAGGGGCGTGAGCTGGGCCGGGAGCCCCGCCGGTGCCTGCTTCCCAGCCTGGGACCGCCTGGACCGGCACCCCGCAGTGTGGAAGGACCTTCGCCAACCCCCATTTCACGGACAGGAAACCGAGGGCACAGAGGCTGAGTGGACGGTGTCTGAGGGCCGGTATGGCCCGGCCTCTGCTCCCCGCAGGCGCCCCCCAGGCACCCCCCACATGGCCGACTGCGGTGGCAGCGGCGAGCCCTGGGTGCACGAGGCCCTGCTTCCCAGCCACCCGCCCGCGCCCGGGGGCTCCTGCAGACACGGCCTCCCGCAAAGTACCCGAGCGGGCAGACCCAGAGGCTGGCGCCATGTGGGGCCCTCGCAGGGTGGCAGCCTGGAGCCTGGGGGGCAGCGTCCAGGTCCAGGGCGCCACTCTAGGCACAGAAAGCATGGCCTGGGCGCGCGAGGCGGCGGACTCACGTTGATGATGGCGTCCGTCTGGATGTAGTCCATGTCCGAGTCCCGCAGCCCCAGCTCCCGGCCGTCCCGCTGGGTGGTGCTGACGATGCCCGTGGTCACAGTGTTCTGCAGGGCGAAGGGGCTGCCGATGGCCACCACAAATTCCCCGGGCCGCAGGTCAGTGGAGTGGCCCAGCAGCAGCGCCGGCAGCTTTTTCTGTGGGGGGAGGGCAGTGACAGGGCTCAGTCTTTGGCGGGGAGGAGCCCGTCTGGCAGACAGGCAGGAGGAGCGGGCGGAGCGAGGGGGAGGCCCGGGTCTTCAATGCTGGCTCAGCTGAGCGGGGGGAGCAACAGACGCCGGGACAGCTCCACTCCGGCTTGGGGGGACGCAGAGGGCCCAGCTGGGCACGGCCTCCAGGGCCACCGAGCTTCAGGTCCCTCTGAAAACCCGAGAGGAGCTGCGGACGCCCCCCTCCCCCCCAGGCCTCGGCAGCCCTGCGGCCAGCTGGGCCAGTGCACTGGCTTACAGTCCTCCGGCTAGTCCCTGCCCCCCCAATACAGACACATGGGGCAACCTAGGCCCAGGAGAGGCCACCACCCCCATGGCCGTCACCTACACCCAGAGCCCGCGGGCGTCTGTCTGCTGGGGTGGGCCATGTCTGTGTCCTAAGTTCTCTCCAGTGGCCACTATCACCCCCCCAGGGACAAGTGCATCCCCAGGTGGGTGTTGGGGGGCCCCCTAGGGAGGGAAGACGGAGGCCCATTTCCTGGTCTGCCCCACCCGGCGGCTCGGGGAGCAGGGTGGGGGTCGAGCTGGGGCCGGCCTGGCCTGGCCCTGCCTCTCCAGAGCCCAGAGGCGCTCCCAGCCGCTCACTTTGGGGTGGATCTTGATGGTGGCGATGTCCGCCTTCTTGTCGATGTCCTTGATGGTGGCCTCGTAGGAGTCGCCGCTCTGCAGCTGCACCTTGAGCTGCTGGCGGCCCGAGGCGGGTCTGGAGCTGGACACCACATGCGCGTTGGTCACGATCAAGCCGTCCTCCGACACGATGAAGCCCGAGCCGCTGGACAGGGGCACGTTGCGGCCGAACAGGGGGTGTCTGTGGGGGTGAGCACAGGGCGCGGCAGGGTGAGTGTGGGGCGGGCTCCCTGACCCTCAGGTGCCTCCTGGGCCCAAATGCCGCAGGAGGGGTGCCCAGCTGGGCTCTGGCCGGGGGGGCCCACACCAGCCACGGCCTCCCCAGACGCGGGGCTCGAGGGCCCAGGCCGTCCGACACAGCGAGATGCCGGCCTCGGTGTCTGCCTCTGGGAGTGGGGCCCGGGCCAGGTCGGTGCTCGCTGGCGGGTGACAGTGGCTGTGCCCGGCCAGCGCCCAGGGCGGGGGAGGAGGCCACGGACACAGGGCCGATCAGGACCTTCTCCAGGGCAGGGCCGGTGCCCGCTCGGCCCTGACGGTGCTCAGCAGAGGCGAGCGAGAGAAGGGGCTGAGGGCCGGGCTCCGAGCAAGAGACAGGACGTGTCACAGGTCCGTCTGCAGAAGGGGCCCGAGGCTGCCCTGGGCCGCCTCACTGGTCAGGGTCACGGTCGGCAGCTCTGGCCTGATGGTCATCTTGTCTGCGTCTGGGGTGTCGCCGCCTCCGCCCCGTACCCGCCCGTTGGGCCCGGGCTGCGCAGCAGGTGACACGGCGTGGAGCCCGTCCAGCTGCAGCCCGCAATTAGCAGGCTAGGCCAGCGCCCGGGGCCTCCTGGAGCCCGAGCGCCTGCCAGACCCGGCTGCCACTTAGCACGTCCAGCTGTAATTTCCTCAATGGCAGGTCTCGGGCCGGGGCGGGGAGGGCAGCGGGGGGTCAGCGTGCTGCTGAGGGTCGGGCTCAGCTCCGGGGCCAGGAAGCCCTGCCCGGCTCAGGAGCTCTGCGTGGGGGATCGGGCAGCCCGGGCCCCCATGTCCTCATCCAGAAACGGGAACATGAACGTCTCCCTTCCCGGCCCCACAGACGGGGGCGGCCTCGGGGCAGGCGCTGTCTCTGCCCTCCCGGGGGTTGAGGGGGCAGGGGCGCCCAGGGACGTGGGCGCCCCCCAGGCAGGGTCTCTGCCGAGGCCAGCCATCGGGCACCCTGGGCCAGCTGGTCCCCTGTGCCCGGGTGTGGGCGCCCTGGCCCGGACGGCCTCAGGGAAAGGGCAGCGAAAACAAACAAGGTCCTGGGGGTGGCCGGGGGCCCGGTGACTGTCCACGCTGGCCGCGCCGGCACCGTGCAGTGGCGGCTGATCCCTATCAGGCGGAGTGGGGTTCCGCCTGGGCCCCATCTGAGAAAGTACGCTGACAGTCACGCTGTCAGGGAGGAGACCCCAGGATTCCAGGGGAGCCGGCCGTGCCCAGGACGGCAGCGGGGAGACCATGGCTGCCAGCCTCCTGCGCACCACAGCCCTGTGGGGCCTGGGGCCAGACTCGGGGCGACCAAGGGCCCAGGGCAGGGAGGGAGGTCGGGGCGAGGGTGCCTGTGGACGGAGGGCGCGGGCCGGCGCGCTCTCACCTCAGGAACAGCTCGATGTGCACCACGGCCGGCGCGATCTTCTCCACCACGTCCGCGATGAAGTTGAACCTGTACCGCGGGCTGGTCAGCTGGTGAAGACCTGCACTGGCAGGAGAACCAGGCGCGTCAGTGGGGCCCAACGCGGCCCAGGCGCCCGGGGAGGAGGCGCTCACCGTGTTCAGAGCCCCCAGATCACCACCATCAGGGAAGGGGGACTTGCTCACCCCAAGGACGGTCACTGTGAAATGGCCTCGCAGCACCCCCTTGGCCCCTCAGGCCGTTGGGAGGCTCAGAGAGGTCAGGTGCTTGCCCCGGGCTGCAGAGCGGTGATGCTGGACCTGGGTTCCCGCCTCGGCCTTCCAGGGCAACAGTGCCCAGCACGAGGCCCCCCCCACCCCGCTCCGGCTGGTCCCTGCAGGCCTTGGGCTAGTACAGAGACCAGGGAGGGCCCAGCAGGAGCCCCTGGTCAGCCCCCTGAGCTGCCTCCGGCCTGGCCACCATGCAGTCCCGTCAATGGTCATGTCGGCCAGTCCCACTTGCCAGGCGGTTGTTGACCCCCGTGCAACCCTCACTGGTTCAGCTTTCTGCTGCCGTCAGGGGGGGCTGGCCCGGACCCCTCAGCCCCGGCCCCTCCAGAGACAGGCACCACGTGGAACCTGTGCGTCCCGGCTGTCGGGGTGGCAGCCAGGGAGGTTGGAAAGAGGACAGGGGAGGACCCTCGCTGACCCAGCACATAGTAGGTCTACACCGCAAAGAACCTTTTTCAGCTGTTAACCAGGAACAGCCTCCCCAGAACAGCACCTGTGGCCCGTTTTATGTCCTAGGAAACTGAGACTGGGGGCAAATATCCTCTGGGGCGCCGGCCGACCTCACGCTGGCCCCCGGTCCTGAGACTCTGGCCCTTGCGCCCTCCCGGAGCCCAGGGCCTAGAACCCCGCGGCCGCTCTGGCTCCGCCAGGCCTGTCCCTTTAAGCCGACCGTGGTGGCTGGTGGGGAGGGGGCGGGGGGCAGCGCAGGGCCGCTTCCTAGTCCGCCTCCCCACACACCGATGAGTCACCCCATGAATCAGTGGGAAGGGAGGCCTCGGTTCCCACCGCATGGAAACCTTTCCACACGAGAACCGCGGGCGGCTGGGAAGCAGGCTGTTTATGTGGGTTTGACAACCCCCACCCTGTCCTCGCGCCAAAGTTCTGAAGTCAGCAGTCAGTCTCGACCACATTCAGCTGTTCGCGTTTTTTTGTTTGTTTTCAAAAATAAACTGTTATCCACAGGCCTTGGACGCTTTCCGCAGGAGGAAGCCGACAGCAACGCGACCGAAGCCAGGTGTCCAGGCCGGCTCCGGGACGGGAGGGGCAGCAGGACTCGGGCTGCGGCACCAACGATCCCACGGCAGAGCCCCTGGGCGGAGGGGGCGCGGCCCGGGCGGGACTTGCTATGTGCCGGCTCAGCACTCCCGGCTGTCACAGACCACAGGGAAACCAAGGCCCGGAGCGGCAGCGCCACGGCCCCGACGTCCCCGGGGCTGCTGTGTCCTGCTGCACGGGGACACACAAGTCCAGGACGGCCCCTGACCCGTCAGTGTGACTGAGTTGCGCAGTGCACAACCTGCCCTCCTGCGTGCGGATGGGCAGAGCCAAGACGGAGGCCAGTTCCTGTCCACTCACTCTTCCGTTGCCTGGTACTCAGAGAATCTGCCCCCAACACGCACACGCTGCTTCCCCCAGGAGCTGGCTCTGAGCCCAGTGGAGGTACCGTCAGCGGAAGACATGGGGCCCCAGCTGTGCCCAGCTGTGCATGACGCCGGCCATGGCCCGCAAACAAAATGGCGACCCCTCAGCAGGGCGCTCAGGCTCTGCTCAGGCCTGCCGTGCCTCTCGGCGGCTCTGACTCGCTGCACCTCTCAGTGTGCAGGGCCTCTGCACAGTCCATTCCCTCTGCCAGCAATCCCTCCCACCCCCGGGAACCCGCCCTGACCTGGCCCCTCTGGGCCCTGAGCCCGTCACTCCGCGGGGCACTGGCTGTCCGAGCCCTGGCCACCCGCCCTGGCCACGCGCTGAGCAGGGAGTGTAGGTGGGCAAGGAAAGAACAAGGGCACAGATGTCCTCCTGCCCCAGGGCCCCCCAGGGGCAGGCTCTGGAGCCCCAGGAGCAGCTTCGGGGGCTCACGGTTCCCAGGACAGCTCCCTGTGTCTTTCTCCGTCTGTCCCGGAGTGGACCGGCTCCGCCCCTCCGCTGCCACGACACAGCTCCAGGCCCCAAGCGTCCCAGGGGAAGGGTGCTGCTGTCTGCGAGCCTGGTGTCCCCGCTCCTGTCCCTGGAATGCAGGGAGGGGCGCAGCCAGGGCCTGGAGTTGTCCCCCATGCGCGATCACGCCCAGCAGGTCTGCATAGACTATTTTTGGACCCACGTCTCCCGGCCATTCGGGCAGCTGTTTATATGCCACCTCCTCCAGGAAGTCCCCCTGATCGACCCCGCTCAGCGCCGGAGGTGGTTTCTCCTTCATCTCTGCTCCACATCATCATCTCCCTCCCGGCACAGGCTGGAGGCAGACATGGTGGGCAGGAAGCAGAGGCCACATCACACGGAGCCTGGGGGCCTCACCAGGTATTTGGGTTCGTCCTGAAGGCAGTGGGAACCATGGCTGGGCTTTAAAGGGTCCAGCTGAGTTTACAGCGCCCCCTCTGGCCACCGTGCGGAGGTTCAGAGAAGGGTGGAGGCCCCGGCCAGCCAGCCCAGGGGGCTGTTGTGACATATCTGCCTCAGTTCCCGGCTGGGAGGCAGCAGGCAGGGCGTGGGGGGCAAGCCCAGGAGGAAAGGACAGTGGGTGCCCTAGTCCAGCTTCCCTCTGGCGGAGCCCTGGGGCTAGGCTGGGCGCAAAGGCCGCCCCACCCGTCCTCAAGAGCCACCAGATGTGGCAGCTAGCCTGCTGTCCGGGCGGGCGGGCGGGCGGGCGGGGCGGCAGGGGAAGTGTCATCTTGCCAAATGACCCCGGAGCCAGTGCCAACACGCGCAGCCCCAGGACGTGCTAACAGGATTAGAAATCAAAAGCAACCGAAGCTCTGAAGTAAACAAAGCTGCGAAGCTGTCAGAGCCTCCACGCCACGCTGCGGCCTGCCTAGCGCTGCCCCCGCGCCGCTGAGCCCGCCGGCCGCCGGGCGGGAGGCTGCAGGAGCCCCCCTCGCCTTCCGGAACACAGGCCCCTCGGTCTCTGAGATCTGCCCAGCCCACGCAGTAGCTCTGCTGACCTGGGAGCTGGGGCCAGCGGGCCACAGGAGCCCTCGCCCGGGTTGCCCAGCCCCCGCTCCACAGCACCTACTGTGCGCGCCGTGCGGGATGAGGCCCGGGGAGTGAACAGCCCAGGCGGCTGCGCCAGAGGGCTCTGAGCCTGGTCAGGATGGAGATCGCACAGGCAGGTGGGGTGACCCAGGCTGCGCTCAGGCGGCAAAGGAGAGGGACACGGCTCTGGCAGGGGACGCCCAGGCCGAGGCGGAGGAGCGCGGCCATGGGAGGGTGGACGATGGGGCTCACCAGCCTGCAGGTGCAAAGGCCCTGGGGTGGGTGGGGAGCGCAGCCTCTTGGCTGGCACCCGGGAGCTGAGGGCTGGGGGTGGGGGCTCGGATGGCACAGTGCCTGTGGGTCAGGGAGCTGCCAAGGGGACAGCAGGATGAATTTCACAGTCACCCTGGCCACGTGGGGAGGAACAAAGACTGAGGGAGGCGGGAGGTCAGTGGAGGTCAGAGTCCTGGGCGATCAGGAGCAAGGCTGGGTGGGGAGGCGAGGGCCGAGGAAGGGCTGGCAGGGCGGGCGTGGCTAAGGGTAACAGACGTCTGGCCTCAGCTCCCTGTGGGGTGGCCCTCTCGGTTGGGACCACGGCCAGCCGGCTCGCGGACTCCAGCCGAGTGGGTCACCAGCGCTGGCGTGCAGGCAGGAAATGAGCAGCTCCCCTGGGCTCAGAAGGGACCGCGGAGAGCGTCCAGGCGGAAGGGCAGGAGGAGGAGGAGGCTTGAGGAGGGAGGCAGGCCTGGAGGCTCCGCCCGGACCCTACCCAGAGCGGTGCATGGCAGTCCAGGGAGGGGACCACCCGCTGAACAGAAATGCTGGAGGGGGCAGCGCCTGACCCCTGCCCACGCACGCGCTTCACGGGGACACCTGGCCAGGCCCAGGGAAGGGGGGGCACGTGGCCCTCCAGGACACTGGCCCCCGGCCTGACCCCACTCCAGACCTCGGGCCTGTTGCCCCCACTGGGGCAGAGGAGCGCAGGGGCGGGGCAGCAGGGGGAGCAGCCAGACTGGGAGGGCCTGGCTGGGTCACTTCCTGGCCACGTGATCTCAGCCTACCCGCTGGCCTTCCCGGCACAGGGCTCCTCTGGTGCAGGAGGGGCCCGGCTCGCGGATACCAGGGTGACCGTGTCCTGCAGGGACCGGATTCTGCATGAGGGTCCCTGTGCTTGGGACACAGTCACGGGCCCCAAGGCGAGACCCTGGCCACACAACCACCAGGACCCTCGGCCGCCCCCACACCCCGGGGCTCCCCACCCTAT
Organism: Talpa europaea; assembly: GCF_964194135.1. NCBI lineage: Eukaryota > Metazoa > Chordata > Mammalia > Eulipotyphla > Talpidae > Talpa > Talpa europaea. The sequence continues at coordinate 142,548,730 of NC_140071.1, read as the reverse complement.
CTCTGGGCAGCCGCAGGGCTTGGGGGCCCGCACCTGTGAGCCCTGCGTTCTGCCCCTGTACCGCCCGCCCCATCCTTCCGGAGGGACCCCCCTGCCCGCTCCCTGCTCGGCCCCCACCCCGGCCAGTGAACGCAGTGAAGTGGCAGCTGGGGATCCACCCTCGTAACACACGTGAGGGCGCGTCCTGGCCGGTGAGTCCCCGGGAGGCGCCCGTACCCCGCTGTCCAGCCAGCTGATCCCCTCTCTGCACCCTGCTCAGGGTGTCCCTTGAGGTCCGATTCTCCTGCGGGCGCGCACAGGCCTCATTGCCACGGCTGGACCCGGAGAGACGGCCCCTCAGAGATGCGGGCTCGGCCGGCGAGGACAAAGGTTCCAGCGGCTGGACCGCTCCGCCCTCCCCGCACGCCCAGCGCCGGAGCCTTACTCTGACAGTGTCCACCACGCGCCAGCCCCCCGCCCCCGAGCCCTCCGCCTCGCAACCCTCAACACAGCCTGAGGCCCCAACACCGTGCCCCAGACCGGACGGGCGGCCCAGGGGTCTCCCTAAGAGCCACGGAGGGGCCTGCTGCCATCCCGGTCTCCTGGGCACAACCTGGAGCCTCGTGTTTCCTGAAGCCGCCAGGGGCCCGCACAGAGCTTCCCGAGCTGGGCCCTTGGCGCCCCAGGGTGCAGGGTCACCCGGCTCAGGGGCGCACTCTGCTGACCTGTTCCCGGGAAACCCGGCTTCATTGCCTGTGGTTTCCTTTTTGGGACCCCACCGGGGTCCCTGCATGGGGACACTTTCCCGCAGAACCCCAGACATGGCCGGGGGAGCCTGGGAGGATGCAGTCTAAGCCGTGGGCAAGACACCGGCCACTCACGGCCCCTCCAGGGAGACCCGCCCAGTGCGGGCGTCTAACGCACACACGCGCCCGCGCACCCCACCGCTCTGGGCTCTGCTCCTCCCCAGCAGCTCCCCCGCGCCGCACGGTGCTCCCCGGGCTCCCCACCCCAATGCCCCCTGGCTGCGGGAGACTTGTGCCCGGTCCACGCCCCTCACCCTAAGGCTGCCTGGGTGGCCGGGGGCTGTGCTTCCCTGGGGGCTCAGAGGGGGCCGTGTGTGCCTCCCTGGGGGCTGAGGGTGCCCCTGGGGCCTGGCTGCCCCTGTGAATTGGGGGCCCTGATGGGCTCCTGGGGCCTGGAGCACCATGGCCAGAGGGGCTTCCTGAGAGGCCCCCACAAACAGGGGGACAGCAGGGCTCTGGCAACCTTTTCCAGGTGCGAGGTCAAGCGCGTGGCCAGAGGCCGTCAAGAGCCGGCTCCACGTGGGGGGCTGAGGGACGGGAGTCCCCACCCCACGGCCCGTCCCGAGCCTGGGCCCCCACAGGCGGCTCAGCAGGGCAGCTGGAGCCCCGAGTCCCTGCAGCCAGCAAGGGAGAGGCCAAGACGGACTTCGCCCCGCGCCCCGCGCCCTCCCCGCGCCCCGCAGCCCCGGCGGGGCGGGACCCAGGCGGGAGGGGCAGAGGCTGCGGGGCGCCCCTTCCCCCGAGACCCCCCGGACCTCGGGGTCCGCGCCGGCCACTCCAGGCCTCTGTGTCCCTCTCGGAGAGGACCGTGCTGGGAGGGGGCTCCGGCGGCCCCCGCCCCGCGCGGCCCCCGCGCCCCGCGCCCCCCCCCCGCGCGCCCCTTACCCGCCGGGCAGGCGCCCCTCTGCAGCAGGCGCACGGGCGGGCCCGCGGGGCGCGGGGCGCGGCCGGCGTCCAGCAGGGCGCACGCGCTGGCGTAGGTGCGGCCGTCGGAGCCGCACACGGGCTGCGCCCAGCGGCAGCGGCAGGCGCCCCGCGCGCACTCCAGGCCGTCCCCGCACGGCGCGTCCCGGGCCCCGCCGCAGCGCTCGCCCTCGCGCGCCGCGCACACCAGGCAGCAGCCGCAGGCGTCGGGCACGTAGCCGCCCGGGCAGCGCGGGCCGGGGCAGCGCGACACGTCGCAGCGGGCGGGGCAGGCGGCCGCCGCGGGCAGGCGGGCCGGGGCCGGGGCCGGGGCCAGCGCCCAGAGCGCGGCCAGCAGCAGCAGCGCGCGCGCCGGCATGGCGGGGGGCGCGGGGCGCGGGGGCTCCGGCGGGCGGGCGGGCGGCCGGGCTGGCGGAGGGGCTCCTCCGCGGGACGGTCCGCGGGCAGCGCCCGCTGCTTTTAAGGGCGCGGCCCCGCCCGCCCGTCCGCCCTCCCGAAAGGGGGCGGCCCCAGCCTGGGGTGGGCCCGCCAGCCTGGGAACCCGCTGGAAGCGCCGGGAGGGGGCGGGGCGGGGGGGCCCTCTGGAGTCCCGCTCGGCCGCATCCGCACCCAGGCGGAGAGATGAGCGACCCCCCCACCCCGCAGAAACCGACTCCCCAGCCTCCCCCGCAGTCCCCAGCGCCTCGCCCCCAGGGCCTCCCGTCCCTGCCCTCCGGGGCCTCTCAGCCGCACCCTGATGCGATCAGTGCACCCCAGAGGTGAGGGTGTCGCCCCCCTGGCTACGCAGCAGGAGGACTACTTTGAGGGGGTGTCCCATGCCTCCCCCTCCAGGGCCAGGAGGGCTGGCCGGCTGCACAGGTCTGTCCGGTTCCTGCCCGTGACCCTCCAGCCCCGTGGACGTGGACGGGGGCTGTCCTCTCTCTCCCCAGCAGAGGGGAAGGCCGGCCCTGCCCATCAGGGTGTCTGGGTGCAGAGACGCAGGGGGAGCGCTGGAGCCAGGCTGGGCACACAGTCAGCCTGCAGGAAGGGCAGCCGTCCCACCCCCTGCTTATGGGGCAGGTTCACTTGAGGGGCCCCTTCAGACTCTGGTCCCACCCTGAGTCACAGGAGGATGCAGGGCCCCTTGGAGGGAGGGGCTGGGAAGGGACGGGGTGCATGTGGGGTGGGGTCTGGCTGGTGCCCCTGGCCAAAGGCTCTGGAAGCAAAAGCAAACCAGAGGCCTCGGGCAGCAGGGGACGGCTCAGGAGTGAACCCAGAGCTGGGGTCTCCACTGTGGGGAGCCCCTGAGGCCTGGTGCCATCTGAAGAGCCTGCAGGGGCAGCCGGGAGGTTAAAGTGAGTGCGTACAACACGCGGAACAGCACACGCGCCGGCCACACGGCTCCTTGGTGGCACATCGGATGCCCCGCGGCCTGTGGGAGCTGGCGCCGGGGCCGCGGGCCGGACGGAGACCCCTGCCCTCCCTCTCCAGATGGGGCCACAGGGGCTGGGCCCCTTCACCAGAGCGGCGCGGGGGCTGCTCGTGAAAATAAAGGTGGTTTCCATCCACGTCTACGGAGCCCAGGGTAGGAAGCTCTGGTCCAGAGGATGCACAGGGAGCTGGGTGGGGCTGGGTGGGCCTGGGTGGGCCTGGGTGGGGCTGGGTGGGGCTGGGTGGGGCTGGGTCCCACCCCCAAGGCTCCCAGCACCTGGGGACTCAGGACTTTGTGGGGCAGCCTGAGCCAGGCAGTCTTGGGGACACACCTGGGGCGCCCGGCCGAGCAGTCTGTGGCTGGGCGCCCGCGAGGAACAGCAGCGATCTGGGAAGGGAAGGAGCTCACTCTTCTACGCCTTCCCCTGCAGAGGGGACGCTGAGTCTCAGAGCTGCCGCGGAGCGGAGCCCACCCTCACGGGGCCAGGCGGCCTCTCCGCCGCTCCTTGGGCCGAGGCTGCTGGTGCCCTCCCCGCATCGCTCGCGCAGCCGTCCCGAGGCCCTGGCGGGGTGCTGCTGGCGGGGGCGGGCACTGCTGAGATCCCCGCAGGAGGTGTGGGAAGGGCGAGGTCCCCGGGTGGGTTCAGGTGGGTTCAGTCCCTCCTCTTGGGCCACACTGTCCCCAAGGGTCTCTGACCTTTGCAGCCTTGTGCGATGGGGAAGCTGCGGCCCAGGGTGAAGGAACACACCTAGCCCCCCTTCTCCAGTCGGAAGCCGGGCGCCGCCTTGGGGACGCCATGATCCCCCTGAGTGGGCAGGCAGGGCTCCCCGGCTGCAGGCAGTGGGGCTGGCACAGGCCCAGAGGGAATCGGTGTCCAGCTGTGGGGGAGGCAGCGCCCCCTGCTGCTGGCCCTCCTTCCTGCCTCTGGTTCTGCAAACCAGGATGCGCTGCCAGGTGCCCCCGCCTGCCCGCCCCGCCTGCCCGCCCGGGAGCGAGGACGCCTCGGGGCCCAGGTCCAGGCTCCTCCTGGCGCCGGGGTGGGGGCATGCTGAGCCCTCCGCGTGGGCTTCCGGGCCTTTTGCTGGTGTGTCAGGCTCCCCTGTGTCCCTTAGTGTTCCCCAACAAATATTCTATTTGTCTAAACTTATCCTTAGTTCATTTGTTTTTACAGCCACCCCCAAATACTTGCGGCTTTTTACACACGAGAACGAAGAAGGGAGAGAAGCAGAGTGAAGCCAAAGAGTGCTAGAGCGAGAACGGGCGGCCAGAGGCGCGGTGGACACACGCGTTCTCGTCAGGAGATGTGCTTTCCGTTGTGCATGTCTGTGAGGTTGGCTCTGAGCTTCCTGCCAGCCAAGGCAAAAAGGGAGACACCCACTGAGCAGGCCCCCAGCATCTGAGGCCAGGCCCCACTTTGCTCCTCGTGTGACCTTGGGCCTCAGTTTTCCGGGGAACGAGAATGACGCTGCCTGCTGGGGTTCCGAGGCCCAGAGGAACAGCAGCAGAGCCCACGGCGCCAGGACTCCTGCCCCCTGGGGGGGACACCTGGCTGGCCCTGCCTTGAGCACCAGCGGGCTTGGCCTGGTCAGAGCCCCTGAAAAGGACCAAGCCCTCCCTGAAGTCAGAGTTCAAATGTAGGTGACTGTGCAGTTGGGGGTCCCCCAGGGGGCCGGCAGGCCCAGCGCTGGTCGGCCTCTCATGGCTGCGCCCCCTCCCACACACATCGAAATGGACCTCAGCCCCGAGACCGCCACAACTGGAGGCCCCGAAGGTGGCTCCCTGGAGCCTCCAGGCGGGACGTGGCAAAAAACACCTCCCCGTGGGGCGGGCGGGCCTGCTGACCATGCCTGCTGACCGCGCCCACTGGCCGCGCCGCCCCGGGCGGGAGCATGCAGCAGGCGCGCAGGTGCCCTGAGCCTGAGGTCTGCAGCCGGCCCTGCGGTGCGGTTTCCACTAAGCGGAGTGCCCAGTCCTCACCAGCTCCGGGCACGCGCCGCCGCGTCTCCCAGATGGTGAGGGCCCGCCCTGTCCCAGCGCGCACACCAGGAGCCCGGTGCTGGGAGGGACGGGGCAGTGTGCTGGGCCGCTCCCGCCAGGGTTGGGGTGGAGCCGCTGACTGAGGCTGAGACACAGAGGGTTGGACGGCGGGAGGGGCGGCCACTCAGGGCCGGTGATGAAATCAGGGCCACCCAGCCTCGGTCCGTCAGCCCTGGTGGGACAACCATCCTCAGCCCAGACTGTCTGAAGTCCCAGCCCTTCCTGGAAGTCTCCCCAGGTCACCCCACCCATGGGACCAGAGCAGCCTCCCCGGGGAGGGTCCGTCCTGTCCCAAGATGGCCCGTGGGGCTGGAGCCCCTCCCCGCTGGGCCCACAGGCTCCAGGGTCCTGCTGGGCCAAGGGTGGGCCCTCAGAGCTTTCATGCTGCCTCAGGACACAGCACCCCAGACCCTGCCCCTGACTGTGGGACCACTGCCCGTTCAGGGGCTCTGCCAGCTCCTGCCCCGTGGGTGTGACCCCCGGTCCTGTGGGGCTCCTGCCGTCCCACCATCGGGGAAGAAGGCCGAGGTGCAGAAAGGCAACGTGACCTGCCCAGGTCATGGCCGACGGTGCTGACCGCTGTACACGCCGCCAGCATGGCCATGGGGGCAGGGAGGGAGGTCAGGGCCACCCCGTGACAGAGGAGATGCCCCTGGTCGAAGAGCACCCCGCACGGGAGCCTAAAGGCCGCCTTGTGTCCACTCCAGGAGGGCCACACACCGTCCAGGAGGAACCGGGCCTGACCCCCTCACTCTCTGCTGTCAGCCCTCAGGGAGCGGCTGCTCCCTCCCCGGCCAGCCTGGAGCTCTGTCTCCAGGCCTCCCCAGCCGCCCTCTCTCTGTCTCTGTCTCTCTGTCTCTGTCTTTCTCTGTCCCTGTCATGTGGTAACCTAACCCCGAGGCTCCCTGAACCACCCCCTTTTCTTGTCTCCCCCCAGCAACTGGGGACTGCAGGAGTCTCTCTGGGGTCACTGCCCAGGGTCACTGCCTCGGAGGCAGGCTGGTCCCAGCTCCGCAGCCTGCTCGTTGGCTCCACCTCTGCAGAAACCCTCCGGCCCTGGGCAGTCTCTCCCGCTGCCCCCTGGCTCAGCCAGTGAGGCATAGCTGCTCTGCACTGTGGGGTGCCCAGATGGGGCGGGTGCCCGTGGGGGAGGGGCGCCAGGTAGGAGGCATGCCTGGCGGGGTGCCCTGGGCCCGGGGGATGGTGTGGACACCCACAGTCCATCTTCCCTACCAGCTGGGCTGACCAGCAGGCCCCCCCCCAACTCCCGCAGCGAAGCCCGGCATGGTCCCGGGGCCCAGTTCAGAGAGGAGCTGCTGCCCCAGGTGTGCCCAACAGCACAGCCGGCCTCCCCCCAGACCCCGACTGCTGGCACAGCACCCAAGGCCTGACTGGACAGTCCCCTCCTGGGCTGGCGGAGGGCACCACGGGCTGACTTCAGCACTCAGGGCCTCCTGCTCATCCCCTCTCGGGGAGGGGCGGGGGAGCTGGTGGTGCTCAGTGTGCTGGAGGGGGGCTGTGCTCAGGGAGGAGCCTGACGGACCCCCAGTGCGCCAGGACTGGAGAGGGGGCTGAGCAGTGTCAGGGTGCAGGGTGAACCCAGAGCCCAGAGGGCAGGGCCCAGACACCTGGGCTGCAGACACAGCGCCCCTCCCCCCTGAGGCTGCCGAAGGGGTGCGTGTGCTGTGTGTGTGCTGTGTGTGCTGTATGTGCTCTGTGTGCTGTGTGCTGTGTGTGCCATGTATGGGTGTGTGCTGTGTGTGCTGTGCCCTGTGTACTGTATTGTGTGCATGTGTGTGCTGTGTGCCATGTGTGTGCCGTGTGGTGTGTTGGGTGCGGGCCCACGGGCCGTCCCGGGAGGCAGGGAGCGGGGGAGTGTCCCCTGCAGCGCTGTCCGGGGGTCCCGTAGCTTCCCGCGGTCCAGGCCCCTCGGCATGTGGCGGCTCTGCCTGGAAGCCCTGCCCGTGGGCCGGCGTTGGTCCCCGGGGCTGGCCGTGGCTTGTGCATACGCAGCACTTTCGAGGCTCTGGCTGGGCCGCGGGGGTGACCTCACCGAGGCGTGCCCTTCCCGCACCCCGGGCAGCCCGCGAGGACGCCGGATTGGCCGCTCCGTGGGCTGGGCTGGCTCCGGAGGCCCCGGGTGGGGCGCGGGCCTCTCCCTCTTCTCGCGCTGGCCCGGCCCATCCTCTGCCCAGCCCACAAGGCGCTGGCCCATGCTCGGCCCCGCGGCCCCGCGGCCCCCACTGTGCACAGACGGAGCCTCCTCTCTCTGTGTTCACTGTGGCGCTGCCCCCCCCAGATCACGCGTGACCCCTGCGTCCCCCACATGGCGAGCATCACCTACGTTTTCTGGGGCTACCACGGCTTCCCCACTGTCAGGACCCCAAATCTACGCTGCTGATGGCCACCCCTGCAGCCTCTCCCGAAACGTCTCGTGCCCCATGCTCCTGGAGGTGTCTGGAAGCTGCCTGCAGGCTCAGGGGCCGGCGGGACCCCCACCTGCGAAGGCCCCACCCCAAGGGGCTCAGCGGGTGCGTGGAGTCCCGTGGCACCCACCTGGCACCCAGGGCGTGAAGCGGCAGGGGCAGTGGGCGGGGCAGGTGTGGTTCTAGGAGTCCCTTCCCTGCTAACCTGCCCCTGCGGCCTGAGCCTGCCGGTCAGGGGCACAGGCCCAGGCGGGGCAGGGCGGGACGGGCGCACTTGACCCTGCAGGCCAGGGAGCCAGGCCAGGCGGCGCTCGGGACAGGGCTTGGGCAGTCCGTGGGGCAGATGCAGGGGGGAGGCAGGGGTGAGTGGGGGCATCAGGGGTGTGAGGGGGACGGGGGGCTCAGCGGAAGCCTGGATGCAGGTGGGAAGGCAGACTGGACCACGCGCACAGTAGGACCCCACATCGGACCGTGGAGGCACGCTGCCTGACACCGGCTCTCCCATAGCCCCAGGGCCATGTGAGCCCGAGGGGGCAGGGGTCCAGTGCCCCCCTCACCAGAGCCGCCCGGTGCCTCTCAAGGGGAGCACACCTGCGCGGCGGTCAGGCTCACAGCTCACCGGAGACCTGCCGGCCTCCAGTGTCCACTGGGCCTTGTTGCCGTTGAACGTGCTGCTGCAGACAGTGCACCCGTCCCATGGCCGTGACCAGCAGCCCTCCAGGCAAGCGCTGAAGCCCGAGATGGCCCAGCTGGCTGCCCCTGAGTCCCAGAAAAGCACATCTGGGGTCAGGATTGGTGCTGGTGGGGTCTGGGGGGGGGTGTCACGTGATGGCCCCTGGACACCCAGGATCGTCTGACACGTCTTCATGGGGGACCCTCCATGGCCTGCTGGACCCTTGTGCTGGCTCCCCGCGGTGGTCCCTCCCAACCCTGGGCCTCACCCTCCGAGCAGGTGGGGGCTGCCATGGCCTTGCGCTGTGATCCTTGGGGTGCTCTCTGGGCCTCCGTTCCCTCGGCCAAAGCTAGAGGCCAGGCTGGACTCCGGCAGCCCTGGCCCCAGAAGGAAGCCCACGCACAGGGACGGCGGCCTCCGAGCAGGCGGGCAGGGAGCCTGGCGCCTGCAGCCAGGAGGTGGGCGGTGGGCCTCGCAGGCTGTTTTCCCTCTCTGTTTGGGGAGGAGGCTAGGAGGCCTCCAGGGAGCCCTGGCCAGGAGCGTGAGTTCATCCCGCCCGGGAGCGCCTCCGGAACTGCCCCCACGTGACAGTCCTGCGCCTGGTCTGCGGCGGTCAGTGGAGCCTGCGCGCAGTAGGTGTGCAGGGCAGGCAGCCGGCGAGCCCAGCGGAGACACTGCCTTCTAAAACCAGGGCTTCTGGGCCAGGTGCCCATTCGGTGCACAGTGCCGAGTGCCTACTGTGTGCCGAGTGCCTACTGTGTGCCGGGCACGTGCCCATCTCACGCCCCCTCTGCTGGGAGGGTTGTCCAGGCCTGGCCTCTGAAGCGGTCAAGCAGGACTGAAGCCCAGCTGACATGAGGCCCAGCCAGCCTCCCCGTGTCCCTCAGCCACAGTCCGGGGCCTAGCGGCCCCTCTTGGCTCTGCTCTCCACACGCACCCACGTCCACACTTCATGCCCTGGACCCTGTGGGGAGGCTCCGGTCACGCATGAGGAGGGGCCGGCGGTGGGGGTGACTGGGGGTCTGCTGCTGGGGTGCAGCCCCTCCCGCCTCGGGACATGTTAATGGGAAGAACCCCCAGTGGTCCGGGGCTGGGGCTGGGTGGGGCCCCTCGAGTCCGCAGTGCAGCCCCATAGAGATGCTCGGCTCACACGGGACCAAACCAGACCTCCGAGGAATAAACTCTCCCGGGAGCCCCACAGCCTGGAGGCCGGGGCTGGGACTGGAGCCAGGCGGCAGGAGGAGTCGCCCCTGCACCTCCAGGTCTGCTCCTGAGGGCCCAGAGGCCCTGGAGGCCAGCGCAGGGTCCCGGGCAGGGCTGGGGCCCGGCCTTGGCAGGGGAATGCGGTGGGGGTGGGGAGGAAGCCGTGGGGGACAGGAAGGGTTCCAGGGAGGCGCGGGCTCTGGGGCTGGTCCCCCTCCATGCGATGGCTGCAGGCCCAGACTGGGGGCGCTGCCCAGCAGGTCAACGGCCTCTGAGACTGGTGTCCAGGGGTTACTGCACGGGCAGCCTCTCCTGCCTGGTGTTTTCAATTACGGAGCCCCCGCCCCGCCCCCGCGCAGCCGTCCTGGGGGGCAGATGGCGCCTCCAGCTGGTCCAGCGCCAGCCCGGGCAGCAAGGGCGTGCTCTCCGCTGCCCCCTGGTGGGAGCGGCCGGCCGGGCCTGGACGGCTGTGGTGGGGGGGCCCGTTACCCCGAGACAGAGCCCCTGACCTGTCCGTCCTGGGAGAAGCAGCAAAGCCGGGGCCTCGCCAGGCTCCCACTGTCCCAAGCCCTGCTCGGAGCTGGTCCCCCTTCTGCTAAATGAGCGTCTTGGGGGAGGGGGGAGAGCGGCTCTCAGGGGGACAGCGGGCTTCTCTGGGGTGAGGCAAGTGTTCTGGAACTAGACGGAGGTGGTGGGTGCATCGCATCATAAATGCACAAAAATGCGTTTAAATGGTAAATTTTATGTTGTGTGAATTTCACCTTATTAACAACAACAAAAACTGAAGAAAAAGGAGGCGCTCAGAACAGCTGAGGTGGGGGCCCTGGGCTCCTGCCCCTGCCTGCTTGCGGGGAGGTGGAGGCTGGGGTGGGGACCCGGCTCAGGAGCGCTGCCCACCTGCTGCTGACCGCGGGCACGGCCCTGGCCTCTCTGTGCCTCCATCTCTTCCACTGCAAACCCAGACAGATGCACCCAATCTGCTGGGGTGGCCTGAGGGCTGAAGGCGGGCGCCGTGAGGGCGCAGGGAGCGGTCGATGCCCAGGGCCCTCCCGCTCTGACAGGTAGGCGTCTGGGGTTGGGGACCGTGGGCAGCCCCCGGGAGGTCAGCCTCGGCCTTCCGTGGTTCCCGCCAAACCATTTCTTGCGGTCTGACCCCTGCTGCGGGGGCTCCACCCCGAGGACATCCGCCCGGGACGCTCAGGGCCGCTGGGCGGGGGCCAGCCAGGGCATCCGCCTGCAGTACTGCTCAGGGACCGGCTTGCCCCGGCGGCCGCTGAGCTCGGTGGCGAAGGCCCTGGCCTTCTGGTAGAAGAAGAGGGACTGCTCGCGGTCCAGCAGGAACTTGTGGTAGATGGTGGCCAGGCGGGAGTAGATCTTCATCTGCGCCTTCTTGTTGCCCAGGTCCACAGCCGCCGCCAGCGCCAGCTGGTAGTACCCGGCCGCGTCGAAGGGGTCCTGTGGGGAGAGGTGAGAGCCGGGGTGGCCTGCGCCCGGGGTGGTGGGCTTGGAGCTGAAGCCCAGAGGCCACCTCGCCCGCCTCTCCGCCTTCCGCCTGGTGAGCCCAGGGCCGCGGCCCTGACAGTGGGTCAGCGCTTCCTGCCGGAGGCCCAGGCTCCAGCGCTGCCCCCAGGGCCTGAGCTCTGTGCTGGGGGCCTGGACACCTGCATGTCCTCCTGCGGGCACCCCAGGAGCTGCCGGGGGCCTCACACCCTGCTGTCCCCCCACCCCGCCCCTACCCAGCCTCACACTGCCCTGGAAGGCCCTGGCCCTTCCCCCAAAGCTCCAGCACCTGGAGTTCACCTGTGGCCCCCGGGGCTGAGGGGCCTGGCCCACCTGCTCCCAGAGCCCCACGCTAGCCCCGTGTCCACACGGAGGCTGCAGGTCCGGGCCTCTCCCTGCCGAGGGCCAGTGTAAAGTCGCCTCGGGAGCTTGCAGCAGCCTGATGGGGGGTGCCCCTAGTCCTCAGATGCCAGACACTTGGATCAAACCCCAGACTCCAGCTCAGGGCCCTCCCGCGCCTCCACTCACCCCCACAGTCTCCCGAGGGTCCCCCAGCACTGAGGTCCCAAGGGACTGCTCGATAACCCTGACCAGTGCCTGCCCCTGTGAAGCAGGACCACAGAGGCCCCCCAGCCTCCCCCGGGGACAGCTGGGTGTCTCAGGAATCCAGGGAGGAAGAACTCTGTACTTACAGGCAGGCTTCCTGGAGGAGGTGCCGGGATTTGGGACTCACCTGGTAGCGAGAGTCTCTGGGGGCCTGGGGGGCCCGCTCTGCCCCCAGAACACCCTATCCCCTTCCGCTTTTGTGTGGGGAACTGTCCAGACTCTGCTCTGCGACCACCTCCCGGAGGCCCTCGGATGGCACTCCCTTCCGCTGGCCCTTAGCCCATGGCTGCCTGGTGGCCCACAGGTCAGCCCCTGCTGACCCCAAGCTCGCGAGATGCTGGGTGCACAGGGGCATGCTGCGCGCCCCGCTGACCTGCCTGCTCCTGGCAGCTGGCCCAGGCCCCAGGTCCCCAGGGCGCCCCGCCCCGAGCCCCACCTTCAGGTCGTAGAAGATGATGTCGCCCAGCACCAGGTACACCCTCACGTAGTACAGGGTCTCCTCGCCGAACTCCAGCGGCGAGCTGCAGAGCGACAGCGCCTTGAGGTAGAAGTGCTCGGCCAGCTCGGCCTGGCCCAGCCGGTGGTGCAGTTCGGCCAGCCGGTGACAGGCCACACGCTCGTTCAGCCGGTGCCCTGCGGATGGGCGGCTGTCAGCAGCGCCCTGCCCACCACCGTGTCCCCGGCCGGCCCGGCCCTCTGCGCACCCGTCCTCCGGGGGTGTGGGCCCCAGCTCCTGCCTGCACACTCACGGGCCCCAGGCCTCCAGCCTGCAGGCGCCACCCCAGGCCCGGCCGGGCCACAGCCCACCCCGCCCCTGGGAGCCCCGGCCTGCCCAGCTGCTGTCTCTAGCATCCTCCCCCACCAGGGCCAGCGCTGCAGGGCCAGGGCAAACCCTGTGGTGGCCCTGCTGTGTGCTGGCCCTACTGTGTGCTGGTTCCCTGGCTCAGCAGAACACAGACAGCCCGGACAGAGGGATGCCCACCGCTGAGGGCCCAGCTCTGGGAAAGCGCGGGCATTTTGCCAGCCAGAGCACAGTGGGGCTGGCTGGGAGCAAGGCTGTGGGGGTCTGCATACAGGTGGACACAGGTGGGGGGCAGGACACCCCAGAGGGGCCAGTGAGGAGCCTGGGATGTTGGGGTGGGGGGCCTGGGAGCTCTCGGTTCACTGTCCGGGCAGGCACCATCAGGGGCGCTGACACTCTCCGGAGAGCATCCTGCCTCGGCCCTGCCGCCTCCGCTGCTGAGGCCCCACACCCCAGAGCTGGCCCGGGAGGGGACGGGGCTCACCCAGGGTGATGCTGAGCGCCAGGGCCACGTGGGCGAACTCCAGGCCTTCGTGCGGTGCCTCCAGCTCCACCAGCAGCGCCGCCAGCTTGTTGCACAGCCGCAGCTCGGCCTCCTGGTTCCCCGTGGTCACGGCCAGCGGCAGCGCCCGGTCCTGCACACAGGCGACATCAGGCCCCGCAGCACGGCAACCGCACCCTCCTCAGAGCCCCATGGGTGCCGAGCTCCCGCCCACCCCGCTGGGCTTCACTCGCCGTCCGCAAAGAAAGGCCCACTCAGGGAGGTCGTGACACTGGCCATGGCGAGCCTGGCGGGACCCGAGCCCGTCCAGCCACAGGCCTGACCTCAGCCCGGCCCCGCCCTTTGGGCAAGGGGCCTTGCCCAGGAGGCCCGGATGCCCTCTGTGCCAGGGCTGGGCCATACCTGAGAGCTGGGCCGGGCACGGGCAGGGGGCAGCGCCCTCAGGGGAGAAGGTGCGGCTGGACCGGCCGGCCCTCCCACGGCCCGAGCCTGGGCTCCTCACCGTCAAAGGGGGACTGGACTCACCCCGAGCAGTGGGGCGTCCCGACGCGCACCGTGACCCTGAGCTGCCTCTGGCCTCTTCATCTGGGGGCCAAGATCACTCCGGGCAGAGCCACCAGGAAGCGAGGGCCCCAGACCCGCCCAACTGGCCCTCGGCAGCTCACCCGGTAGAAGGACACGGCTTTCTCCCGCTCCCGGCTCCCGTTGAAGAAGATGTCCCCGGCCGCCTCGAACAGCCCCAGCCCCAGGTTGGGGTCCCCCGTGTACAGGGCCGCATTCTGAGCCACCTGCGGGAGGCGGGCGCCCTCATGGCCACGTGCCCGGGAGCCCAGCGCCCCCGCACCTGGGACCGCCCTCACAGCTGCGGCCAGCACGTCCCCCTCGGGCCTGAGCTCTCAGCTGGCGCCAGGCCCCGCCCCACAGCAGGGCCTGAGACAGCCTCACAGGGCTCAGGGCCTCTGGCGTGTTCTGAGCCGTGTTTTGTGTGTGTGTGGGGGGTGTGTCTTGAAGGGGAGCGCCTGTCCCCTCATAGACTCCCACGGCACGGGGTGGGCAGCAGGAGCAACTCAGGCTGCTGCCCTCAGAGTTTGGATCATTGTGGAAGGTGTTGGAGGTGCTGGGGTCTGGGGGTGTCCAGAGGGTTGGAGGGGCCAGGAGTGCCTGGGGGGCAGCAGGCCAGCGGCAGGGGCTTCTGGCGGGGGGTGGGGTGGGGGCGCACCTGGATGTACATGTCCACCAGCTCCCTCTGCTGCAGGATGTAGTAGATCTTGCCAGCCTGCAGCCAGGCGTACGCCTCCTTCTCCTTCTTCTGCAGGTCGATGAAGATGCCCAGGCTGCGCTTGGTGTAGTCCAGCGCGGACTTGTAGGCCCTGGAATTGGGGGTGGACGGTCAGACCACGCGCTGCGGGTGAGTGGCTGCCGCTGTGGGGATCCCACTCTGGGTGCACTGGCCCAGGCCCCACCGTCCCGCTGTGAACTGAGGCTTGGAGCTGGGGTGGGGTGAGGCCTCACCCATGGAAGAGCTTCCTGGCTCTGGGGGTGAATTCCCACATGGAGGGGTGTCATCGCTGTGATTTGGGGTGCCCCACCTGATCAGGATGCTCGGTGTGGACTCCACACTGGACATGCCACCCCAAGCCCTGCCCGGGGGAGAGCCGGACGTCGGGCGTCTCCTGTGGACCAGCTCCTCCGGCCACAGTGGCCGCTGCCTTCACCCCAGAGGCCCGGGCCAGCGGCTCAGGGCGGCGGCTCAGGCAGGCTTGCCGCGGCTGCAAGGCCAGAACAGCCCAGGGACCACACTCTGCCTCCGGGGACGCCTCTGGGTACGAGCCGAGCGGGTCCGTGCGCTGCTGTCATCTGGGCTGAGGAGCAGGATGTCCCCCAGGAGGGGCTGTCCCGGCCAGGGCCCAGCACCCCAGTCCCCGTCCCGTGGAGCCAGCCTCACCTCTCGGTGCCCAGGGACAGGTAGAGGCGGCTGATGGTTTCCAGGAGCTGACCCTCCAGCACCTTGTCGGCCACCCTGCGGGCCAGCGAGAGCTGGAACTCGTGGTAGACGACGCACTGGGCCTTGCTAGGCATGATGGCCGTATAGAAGTGACAAAGCTGCTGGATGGCGAGCAGCTGGCCTGGGGTGGGGGACAGAAGTCAGAGGTCACCGCCCTGCGGCCACAGAGCCCTGTGCCCACCCTTCCTGCCCCGCTCGCAGGGGTGACACAGCCGGGAGCACTGAGCTCGGCCTGCTCAGTGTCGCACGGCCGCGGCAGGGCCCTAGACGCCGTGGAGACGCCACGAGCCTGTGCACCCACCGGGCTGGTCCTGGCAGGGCCCCACCGAGCACAGCTGCAGCCACACTGCCCCCGGCCGGGCGGGCACACGCAGGGCCACGGCCGAGGCCACAGCACGCGCACATGGCGGGGCGGGCATCAGGCATGGACTTTGGCACGCCCCGGACCCATCTCCCTCGTGCAGCCGGCCCCACACCCCTCGCCGGCCTCCCGGGAGCCAGAGCCAGGGGCCATCAGTGGTCAAAGGACCCAGAGACCAACAGGGAAGGGGAGACTGAGCTCACGAGACCGACTAGACCCACAGCAGCTTCCAGGGCCGCCTCTGGCAGAGGGTCCACGGCCACATCTCAGGCTACTCTCCGTCAGCCCGGGGGGGCGGACTCGGCCGGGGGCGCACCAGCCCCAGCGCAGGCACCAGCCCCAGCGTGGGGGTCTCCAGGCGACAGCAGGAGGCGTGGAAGGCAGCGCTCACCCCACCGCTGGGCAGTGAGGAGGAAATCACAACCGAAACTAGAGCTTTCGCGAGGGGGAGATGAAAGCTCAGCACGCTGCGCGCCTGCCCTGGGCTCTGCGGCCGGGGGGCCGGGCGAAGCGCCAAGCCCATGCGGGGAGCCGGGAAGGGCGTCCCTGCCAGAGCCGCGGGAGGAGGAGGGGCCCAGGGCCGGGGGGAGAGGACGGGCTGCAGAGACGAGCAGTAGAACCCAGGCTTCCTGGCCAGGAGGAACAACGTGGACACATCCCAGCTGGCCTGGCCCGGGCAGGGGCCGCAGTCGGGCGTGGACGCGGGCAGCTCCCTGCACCGACGAGCAGACCGCCGCGGACAAGCTCCCAGAGACGGAAGCCCCCGCAGGACTCAGCAGTGACCCCACCAGCTCCGGGAGGTCCTGGTCTCCCCAGCCTGCACTGGGGGGGCACCAGGTACCCCGGCCCCTGGCTTGCCTCTTCCAAGTCTGAATCCCCAGTGGTCGGCTGGGCATCACAGGAGGCTTCTGAGAGGCCTCGGGAGCACCGGCGAGCGCCCCAGGACCCGAGAGGCCACCGTGGTCGGGGCAGGCTCTCGGCTCTGCCTGGGGGCTCATGGATCCCCTTCCAGCCTCGGCGAGTGTTCCACATCTCAACAGCTCCCCGGTGCTCTCAGGAAAAATGTCCAACCACAGCCAGGGTCCCCGGTCCTCGCAGCCCTCGGCCCACCACTGCACCCCTGCCAGGCCAGGCCCATCGCCCCGGGGCCTTGGCACAGGCGCACCTGCCAGCAGCTGCCCCCGCCCCTGCTCGGCCAAACCTCCCACAACCCAGGTCCCAGATTGAACAGACGCCCCCATCCTGCCCTTCGGGGCCAGAGTGGCATCGACACACTGCGTGCCCCTTGGGCTCTGGTGATTGGGGCGCCTGTTCCCACACCTGCCACCGGCGCAGAGCCAGGCACGCACATGCCCTCTGCGGCTCAAGACCCACGCACGCCTCTGGGCTTAGCCGCCGCCCCCCCGGCCTGTGTTTTGTCCAGGGCAACTGCTGCCTGTTCCCCTGAGGCTTCGGGATGCCCGGTTGGCATCCCAGCTGGCCAGCTGGCCGCCCTTCTCTGCCTGGCCCCTCTGGAACCCGGGCATGGCATTTTCCCCGGGGGCGGGGGCCGTCACAGGCGCAGGTGCGGAAGGGCTGGCAGCACTTACTCTCCAGGTGGCCGGTCTCCACAGCGACCAGGAAGGCCCACTGGTAGTAGCACTCGGCCTGCTGGGCCAGGGCCTTGCGGGTGCACAGGTGGCCCAGCTGCAGCAGCACCTGCGTGAAGTCGGGGCCGCGCTCCCCGCTGGGCAGCTGCGCGAACAGCCTCACAGCCTCCAAGAAGTAGTGCTGGGCCAGCCGGCCGGCACCCGCCCGCAGACACAGGGCCCCCAGGTTGGCCAGGACCACCGCCTGGTTCCGCGGCTGGCCCTGGAGCCTGGCAACACGCAGGGCGCGGTAGTAGCCCTCGGCCGCCTGCCGGGTCCTGCCGGTTCTCCTCAGGGCGATGGCTGCCATATTGGCGATCACGCCTTCCTGGTCCACACTGGCCACTGCCGCATCCAGGGTGGACTCCAGGATGTCCAGGGCCACCCAGCTCTGCCCATGGAGCATGTGCAGCCAGGCGAGGGCCACCAGGCAGTCCACGGCAGAGTGGCTGCCGGCCCTGGCCTCGGCGTCCAGGGCCTGTGTCATGAAGGCAATGGCCCGGCCGTGCTGCCCGTGGTGACTGTGCAGCTGGGCCAGGCTGGCATAGAGGGGCCCACGCAGGGTGGGGCCCACACCTGTGGCCAGCGCCTGCCTGAGGTAGCGGGCGATCTGGGCGGGGAGGCCATGCAGCCGGGGCGTGTGGCGCAGCACCAGGTCCATGCTCCTGAACGCACTAGCCAGTGAGCCCTGTGCCCGGCGCGAGGCCACCTTCACGCAGCTCAGCGCCAGGTGCGGCAGGCACTTGTGGCTGTACACGTCCGCCAGCAGCAGGTAGCAGTCGGCCGGCCAGGCAGCGCCCGTGGGCCCCTGCAGGAGCAGCAGCCTCTCCAGAAAGGGCAGGGCCTCCGCGGGCTGCTTGAGGCAGATGTGGTGCCGGGCCAGCAGGAAGCAGGCCCGCGCCTCAGCCGGCGGGCTCCGGCTGCGGATGGCTCCCCGCAGGCCGTGCCTCAGGAGCTCCGCCTCGGCCTCGGAGCTGCACAGCAGCCCTGGCGCGCCCAGCAGCAGGGCCAGGGCCTTGGGCACCACCTGCGCACACTTGTCCCTGTTCTTCTGCTTCAGGTGGACGGCGGCCAGGCTGGTGTACACGGCTGTCACCAGGAAGAGGTCGTCGAAGTGACCTCCCAGGGTGCTCAGGGCTTCCTCGAAGTACACCCTGGCCTGGGACAGCTTGAGCTTGCGCGCGCACAGCTGCCCCAGCACAAAGCAGAGCCTGGCCAGCGCCATGGGGAGGCCGGCCCTCTTGGCCACTCCCCGGACCTGTGCCAGGCACCCGGCCAGCTGGTCCTCGTTGCTGAAGCCGCGGAACAGGCTGCTCGGCCCCTGCAGGGACAGGTCGTACAGGCCTCGGAAGCAGGCCTGGTACCCCGGAGCGTCCAGGAGCAGCAGCAGTGGGTCCAGGGCTTCTGGGTCATCCCAGGCGTCCTCGGCATCCAGGTAGATGACCGGCTCCTCGGGGCCCAGCGAGCTGGGGCTTCTGGATGCTCTGTGCAGTCCCCAGGACACGGGCTCTGTGGGGCAGCCCTGGCAGGATTTGCATTGTTCTAGGACATTCTTCACCTTCTGCAGGGTCTGCCGGGGCTCCGGGTTCACACCAAGTGAAGGAATTTCTGCAAGTTACCAAGGCCCAATAGGTTAGGGTTGCGGGCAGGCTTGGGCACGCCCCCTCCCAGGCTGGCGGGCACCCCCCAGGCCTCAGTGCCCCCCTCATGGCACCCGGCGTGCAGCATGCGTGGGGACTGAGCACGGACACCAGAGGACGTGGGCCCTGCCGCGCTGCAGCCCCAGGAGGCCTGCCATGGAGCTCAGCACCCTCGGGGCCCCTTTATGCCCGGTGGCCCCGAGAATGTTCACGCACCAGCGAGGGGTCCCCCTCCAGGGCCGGCCTCCCCGCCACTGCATGGAGACCCGGTCACAGCTGCTGTTCTGCAGGAGCATGGAGGCCCCCCCAGCCACAGTCGAGTTGGGGACTGGCCCCCCGCGCTGGCTCTATCCTGGGGACACTTCCGTTAGGAGGAGAGGGATGCGGCCCTCAGACCTTCCCCGCGGCTGGGAGATTGAGCCCGGTTCTTACGGGGCTCAAAGGGACAAAGCACCAGGCCCTGGAACAGCCCTGGCCACATCCCCGAGTGGGTGCCATCCCCAGGAACCCTCAAAGGGGCCCCGGGCAGACTCTGTTGGGGACGGGAAGGAGGGGCCCGGGTCTGCTGAAGCTGACCACAGGGGCTTCCCCATATTCTGCTCCGCCTCCCCTTCACCCTGCAGAGCAGAGCCTGGAGCAAATTTCTGTCACTTTGGTTGTGGGAGAGGAACCCCCAGCTGAGCAGCAGCAGGCAGCGGAGAGTCCACGTCTGCTGGGGACAGTGCGGGGCTGCATGCTCCCTGGGGACCCACTGCCACAGCAAAGGGGGGGCGTCACCTCCACCTCACCCAGCCCTCCTGCGGGATGGAGACCCCCAATAACCTTCCCGCGCAGCAATCCCCCACACCCAGCCAGGCCTCTGCTGCCGGGGCAGCCCTCACAGTGCCTGGACAACCCACCTTGCTCATCCGGCCCCTCTGGCCCCTCCAGCCCAGCGTCCGCTAGTCGGTCTGCAAAGAGAGAGGAGAGCCACTTGAGTGCTGCCTCTGGGCCGGGCCGCGGGTGGCCACGCGGGGTCTGCGCTACACACAGGATAGCGGACTTGTGCAGGGGCTGGGCGCGCCAGCCGAGGGGAACGAACCCCACCTTGCAGGCCTGGCCAGCCCACCCCAGACAGCCTTGACCCCCACAGGGGCCTCTGCGCTGTCCCTTGGGAGTGGGGTCCTGCCTCCCACCAGAGTGGCACCCTCCTTCCAGCACTCCCGGGGAGCGGCATGGCCCATTGGCACAGAATCCCGCTCCAAAGCTGTGCCGGCCAGGGCCTTGGCCACCCACAGCTCAGTGGCCACAGAAGTCAAGGGAGAAGGAGGGGGGTGAGACGTGCGCTGAGCGCTGGAACCACGGCTGCAGAGCTGAGGTCGGAGCCAGGCGGCCCAGCGGGGGAGACCCTGTACCAGCCAGGAGGGCCCACGAGCCCCCGCAGCTGGCCCTGCCATGCTGAGGCCGAGCCAGGCCCGCGGCTGCAGAGGAGAGGCTGCTGGTGGGGCTGGGAGCTTTTGACCTACATGTGAGGTGTGTGCACGTGGCCCTGTGCACATGTGGTGGGGAGTGTGTGTGTGTGTGTGTGCGCGCACGCGCACAGTTCAGGTGGGCGTGCACACGTGTGGGCAGTGCTGCCTGCCTCGGTGTGTGTATTGTGGGCTGTGTGTGCACATGCTGCTGTGTGCACACCCACATGCCCCTGTGCATGCACGGGCGTGGTGAGTGTGCACGTGTGGCTGTGAGGTTGGTGCCTCTGGTGGCAGGAGGGAAGGCTTCGCTGCCCCCTGCCCCATAGCAGGAGCCTCAGGGCCCCTCTGCATCTCCTAGCCCCACCCCCATGTCTCTGCAGCCCCGCGTGGCCCTGGGCAGCAATAGCATCTGTCTGGTCACTGCTGGTGCCTGGGGTTGGCATTCACCGCTGAGGAGCCAGCGCTCCCCACGGGGCAGGAAGGCTGTTGTGAGGAGAGCGGACTGGGCAGCTGAGCACACAGAGCCAGGTGTGGCCAGCGCCTGGGGGACTTGGGGGCGTCTCTCCGTCCAGCCCTTTGGGAAGCAGGTTTGGGGCAACCGCGACGGCCCCGCCTGACCCACCCAGGCTGTACTGGGTGCAGGCGTCCGAGCCCGACGTCCTCCTCAGCAGCCGCCTGGCCTCCTCCTCGGAGAAGCGCCCCTCGCTGCTGAAGAACGCCCTCTCGTCCTCAGTGAGGAAAATCACGTCTTCCGACCTGGAAAATGACGCGCGCGTCAGTGGTTTCCAAAGGCAGGGTCCTGTCGGGTGCGGCCTGCCCCGTGGGGTCCCTGCGCCCGGCTGCTGGGAGACAGAGAGGCCAGGACAGGCCCTGCTCTCAGGGGGGCCCTGGGAGGAGGCGCGTCCGTCCTGGGGCCTCCCAAGGCCCCTGCCCTCCCAGGGGCGCCCACCGCACTCACACCGACTCCTGGCCCTGCACGCTGACGGCTCCTGCGGGCACGAAGCCCGCCCTGCCCGAGGCCACGTGACGGCCCACACACCAGGGCAGGCCGGGCACCCGGGCGCCAAGGATCTCGATGTGGTCGCCAGCCCGGAAGCTCATTTCTTCGGGGCCCGAGCCCTCGCAGTCTGCCACCGCCGAGGCCAGGCCTGTGGCTGCGGGGAGGGCACGTGGTCAGCAGAGGCGCCAGGCCAGGTCTGCCCCAGCTGCAGGCCAGTGGGACACTGGGTGTTGCTGCAGGCTCGCCCGGAGGAGGGAGCTGGGCCCGGGCACCCGAGGGCCACGGTCCTGGGTCCTGGGGGGCGTCATCCCCGCAGTGATGGTAAGAAACTGAGACCCAGATGTGGAGGAACCAGGTCCAGGTCACGGTCAGGGCTTTGAGGCCAGGGCTCTTGTCCATCCCACCTGGTGAGGCCAGGCGGGGGCCCAGCGGGAGGCTGTAAGGCCGAGCCCCTCTCCCTCCTGCACGGGTCTCATGCCCGCCTGATGGGCACCACGGCCGGCCACGCGCTCGCCAGCCGGGCTCCCGGGGAGCAGGGGCCTGTCCCTGCACAGGGCAGCTGGCCATTCTGTCTTTAGCCGCCCACCGGGTGCTCAGGGCCGCTCAGGGTGGCAGCGGAAGGGAGCCGAGATGGAGATGGGCCAAGAAGTGGCTGAGTTGCCTTCGGCAGCTCCCGGGGGGCAGGTGGGGGGCGGCCGGGGAGCTGCGTGCTGTGCGAGCCTCGAGCACAGGAGGGGATCTGGCTCCTCTGGCCGGGAGGAGAGAGGGCGAGTGCAGCAGCCTCAGGTTGGGAACTGCCATTCCTCGCTCGCCTCTTCCCAGGGAAACACTCACCCATCAGCGCCTGCTCCGGGGCCACGGGCCCTGCCACGGAGTCGTCACCCAGGCCCTCGGGTGCCCTGAGAGCCCACCTGGGAGCGGGAGGAGGTTTGTGCTGTGGCCTCATGTTTGGGGCGATGGAGACTGTGTCGACTGGACGAGTCGGCAGCCCCTGGGACCAGAGTGGGGTCTCCACCTGCCCCCCCACAGACACCTGCCAGGTGTGCAGGCTCCAGGCCCAGTGCTGTGGTGCCGCCCCCAGGAGCCTGTGCCCCTGCCCAGCAGCTCCTGCCCTCCTGCAGGGACCTCTGCCCAGCAGCCTGGGAGGAGCTGAGCCACGGCCTGGCGCTGCGTGGGCTCTGAGTATCAGCACATCCAATTTCTCTTTTTGCTCTGGCTGCCAGGAAGCTCTGTCAAGTTAGTGCCCAGCGTGCATCCAGCACGTGAGCAGGAGCTTACACGTTCCCTGCTCTCTCCTTCTCGGAGGCGTTATCTGCATGTTGGTTTATGTTTGCGCAGGGTTCGTGGTCTCCTTGCAGGGGCGCATGGTACATGGCTCCCTCAAAGACTGCTCAGAACAACCCAGAACGACACAGAGCAGAGCTGCGTGCCCCACACCTTGGGCTCACCCCGCCTCACCCCCCGGGGTTCCTAGCAGACCAGGGCCTGGGGACTCCCGGGGCCTCGCGCTACTGGACGGGCAGGAAGCAGAGACGAAGGTCGGTACCTACTGGTGAAACGGAGTCAAAGGCTCCACGGGGGCTGCCTCCTCGGTGGGGCTGCTGGGGCTGCGAGTCGGCCTGTCCTCTGCCAGGGACGCCTCTCCCTGGGGAAGCCCCGAAGGCCGCCTGAGGGAACCAGTCGTCACTCTCACGTGATGGTCCTCGCCCCGGACAAAGAAAGGCCCTTGGCAGGGAGGAGAGGCCGGTCACTCGGGCTCTGGACATGGCCACTGTGCAGGTGGGCCCCGCCACAGGTGAGACAGCTGCACCTGCCGGAGCCCACCCCGCCACCCCTACTTTCAACGTTCACTGAAACCAGCTGCCCGACCCCAGAGCCCAAGGGGCCTGTCCAGAGGCTGGACCGGGCTGGTGTCCACTCCGTCCAGACACGTCCTGCCACCGTGCCCAGGCTCGGACCCTCTGAGCCTGCTTCCCGGCTGTGCTCTGAGGGCTGGGAGCATGATGCCCAGCCCTTCCTGCGTGGGCGGCTGCAGGGGCCTGGCCACGGCCCTCCCTTCTTGTCTGCGGCCGCCACGGCCTCGGAGCCACAGCCCGGGTGGGACGCACGAAGCCCACTTTCCCATGACCTCCTTGTGGGGGATCAGGGTCTGTCCGGCTGGGTGACCGGGCCTGGGCTGACACTGCCCGCGCCCCCCCTCCCAGCCCAGGGCCCAGGGCCCGCCCCGCCAGCTGCCCGAGTCCCCGGACGCCCCAGCACCACCCGCCGCCGCACCCACCTTCCTGGACCAGGAGGCTCTCGTGCGTCAGCCGCAGCGTCACCTCGTCCACGTGCACCCGGATGTCCGTCTCCTCGTCCTCGCCCGGCGGCAGCAGCCAGAAGGCCTGGTCCACCAGCAGGTTCTCCAGGCAGTGGTGTGTGAAGCCTGGGGCGGGAGGCCCATCATGCGCTGCCTGGGCGGGAAGCCCCGCGGCCCCCAGGGCGGAGCCCCCACCTCCCGCCCATCCGCTCGCCCTGCTTGGGCAGCCGCGGGACGGAACAAGCGGCCGCCGCCAGGTCCAGCCGGGTCCCCGTGCCTGGAGGCCGCCTCCCACCTCCAGGTCCCCAGGCTCCCCGTGTGTGAGCGGCCCTCGTGGGGTGCCGGTGCTGCCCGTGGGGGGCCCGCACTGCCCGTGGGGCGCACGGCTCCCAGCTGCAGCAGTGTGATGCCCACAGAGGGGCCCCCGCGGGAGGGCGGAGCTGAGTGTGAGCAGGAGCTGCGAGGCCGAGGGGAGCCAGAAAGGGAGGAGAGAAAGGCAGGCGGCCCGGGAGCCTGGGGCCGAGGCCGGGGAGAAGCCACGCTGGCCTGCCCAGGACCCGGGGGCGCAGCGGGAGCTGCTCGGGAGAGGCGGGGACGCGGGTGAGAGGCCATGCGAGGCGGACATGGCGGCTTCACCTTGACGTGAGTTTTGATTTTGCTCTTTTCCTCCCAGACTCGCCTGGCCCCTCCCGCGCTTTCCCGGGGATCTCCCCAGGAGGGGCCTTAGAGGTGCAGCAGGCTTTCGGGCCTCCGGGTCCCCCTTTGAGCCCACCCTGCTTCGCTGGACATCTACCCGCAAGGGGGGTGACCGGGTGAGTGTCTCAACCGTGTCTCCCGCGCACGGCCGGGGCTGGGCTCCTCCCGTGAAGGCCTCACGCACTGCAGTGTTTTGACTTGGTGCAGCAGATGGCAGAACCCATTTAGCACAGGCGGGTTTGGGGGCCCCGGGGTGCCCGCTCTCTCCCTGCTAACATGGGGAGGTGCAGGCAGACCCTGCAGGGGCCTCCCCCGGGACAGGGAGTGCTTGGGGGGTGCGCTTGGGCTGAGGTTGGAATAAGCTTCCCGGTCAGCACGTGGTCACTCAGAGCAGAGCCTCGCTTTGCCCGAGAGCCACCAAGCAAGGCACAGCAGTGGACACCGGCCCGGCTCGCTGGCAGCTCTGACCCGCACTGGCCCTGCCACCCTGAGACGCCGGGGCTCGCACTGGGGCTCCTGGCCCCCGAGAGGCTGCTGAAGCCCCCTCCCAGGCACCGGCGTGTGAGGCGGGCGCGGCGGGGTGAGAGTCCTGTCCCCCACGGGGAATCCCGGCCCCTTCTGGGGTCGCCGCCTTACCAAGAGCATGGTAGGTGGAAAACTTCCAGATCTCCTCAAACGTCTTAAAGGTCACCACGATCTGGTCCTGGTCACTGTGGATGGACAGCAGCCGGGCCGACAGCTCCTGGGAGTGGAGACCAGTTGGGGGCCGCTGTAGGGCACGGGCTGTAGGGAGGGCAGGGCCGCCAGGGCCGGGGATGCAGCCAGAGCTGCTCCCGCCACAGCCCGGACTGCGCCCCCTGCTCTGAAGCCCACGGTGGCCCCCCAGGGCAGTCCTGGGCTCTCTGCACGGTGAAGGGCGGGTGATGGAGGCTGCACACAGCCCCCCAACCGCCCCAGGCCACGCACTCCCTGGAACAAGGAGGCTGGAACGCCATGGCCGCAGGGCACCATCGTGGTCATCAGAGTGACACCCGGAGTCGCGATCGGGGAACCGGCCCCTCCCACAGCCGCCGTGCCCTGGAGGCCCGAGCCCTCGGCCTCCCCAGTCCGTGCCCCCCAGCAGTCCTCCCACCTCAGGCCCGGCTCCTCCCGCCGCCCCCCGGGGGCAGACTCACCCCCAGGACCCGGGCCACCTCCCGGCTCTCGTTCTCCAGCAGGCGGAGCCGGGCCCGCAGGGCCTGCTGCAGGCCGGCGTCGGGCTGCCCACTCTTCCTCCGCAAGGCCAGCAGCCGCAGGGTCAGGTCTGAAGGGGCAGGGCCAGGCGGGGTTACCCGGCGCAGGCCAGCCGTGCCTTGGGTTGCTGGCACCAGCCCCAAGAACCCGTGGCCCCAGACGTGAGGCTGGTTCTCGGGGCCTCACCACAAGCCCGTGGCGGTGGTCCCCGGGGAGCCGGGGAGCTCGAGCCGAGGACTCGCCCCTCCACTCCACCCTCCCTGAGACACCCCCAGCCCGGGGCCCTCGCACCCCTGCCTGGACCAGGCCCCGGCTGCCCCTCAGATCTTAGCTCAAGGGACCCCCCTCGCCCTAAGGGGCCTCTGGCTAGCTGGGGGAGTTAGGGCCTCCCGGCAGTGGGGGGAGGGGGAGGGGAGGGGAGGGGGAGGAAGAAGGGGAAGGGACAGCGGAGAGAGGAAAAGGCCGGGAGGAAAGACGAGGGGGCTTGCCGCCTCCAGCTCAGCTTTGCCCCCGCCCAGGACGGCCCGGCTTGGGCCCGCGGGGCAGCGCTGGGAGCAGCCGGTGCCCTCTGGGATCTGGAGTCCAGCCCCGCTCCCCGCTGGAGGTCAGACCGGGCTCTGAGCTGTCGCCCTCCTCCCGGAGAGGGCGGCCGAGCTTTCCTGAGGCTGCTGCGGGGGGCCCGGCGCTCAGTGCCCACGGCCAGGGCGGGCAGCGGCGGCGTGGAGGCAAAGGGCCCTGCCCGCAGTGCTGGCCCCCGCGTCCCGGGGTCAGCAGGGGCGGCAGGGCCCCTCCCCGGGCTGCCCACACCCCGCCTGTCCGAGCCCCGCCCTGGAGGTCCGTCCCTGGACACTGCCCCGCCCCCGCCCTTTGGTTTAGTCCCTGCAGGTGCCGCCTGCGACCCTCCCTGGAGCGGCACCGGGTCCCGCTCCCCGCACGTGGCCCCCAGGCCTGCAGCCCCTTTAGGCAGGGCATCCCACCTCCGCCCCGCGTGGAAATGCAGAGTCCGGGCCAGACCCGAGACCCCGGCTCCGCTCCGGGCACCTCGTGCCAGGCCTCCTCCAGGGGATCTTCGGCAGGATCTGGGGCCCTGCTCTGGACCCCAAGTCCACGGACAGAGCGAGCCCAGGAGGAAGGGGTGCCAGGAATGTCCTCGTTCCCGTTCCAGCCCAGGCGAACCCTGCTGCGCGGGGCAGCCCCAGAGCTACCTGTGGGGTACGCTCCCATCTGGCCCGGAGGGGTCCCTGCTGCCAGGGGGGAGACGCCAGGGGCCGGAGCAGCGCCTGTAACAGAGCGGGTGTCCTGAGGGCAGCTGGCAGGCTCAGGCTCACCAAAGCCCGGGTGTCCCCCCACATAAACCACCAGCACAGGAGTTCCTGCCCCCCCGCCCGAGGCACCGGAGCCTGGCGGGGGAAGCTCCCAGGTGCCGGGGCAGTGCCCAAGTGCACACTTGCCCCGGGCAGCGCGGGCGTCTCATCCTGCCCAAGGGTCCCTGGGCCTTGCTGGGCAAAGTCCAGGGCGCAGGCCTGGCTCCCCCTCCTCGTCCAGCTCCTATGCCCTCCCCCCATAGCTGGCGGCGTCCCCTGTGGGGCCTGCAGCTCGTGGCTCCCTCCCCTGGCCCCGAGCTCCTGCCCCGAGTCTCCTTCCCGACTCCTGCGAGCACTGTGGGCGCATTTAGGCCCCGAGCGGCCAGGACAGCCCGTCTCAGGATCCATAACCCCCCCCACGGGTGGCGCTGTGTCTGGGTGCTGGGTTGGCGTGGCCACTTTGGGGCCGCGTTCTGCCGGCCACAGATGTGAGGTGACCACCCAGGGGAGCTCAGGTCTGGGCGGATCAGGCCGCCTCCTGGGCCAGCGGCACCGGCCACTCCCTGGGGGGCCAGAGCAGCAGCTCGCCCCGCGCTGTGGTCAGGACTCAGGCGTATTCTCAGGACAGCAGCCCTGGGGGCAGGGGGCCCAGCTGTGCCGTCTCCGCAGGGCATGTGGGTGGGAGGCGGGCACGGGACGAGGCAGCAGCGCGGCATCCGTGTTTCAACCGGGCTCACGCTGCTGCCATCGCGCCGGGCTGCTAGAGGGCGTCCCGCAGGCAGCGCAGGCACAGGGGCTGGGAGAACGGGCCGGGTGGCACCCACGGGAGGCGCCCCGGGTCTGTGGACTTGGCGCTCAGTCTGAAGCTGCCCTGGGCAGCGAGAGGCGCAGAGCCCTGGGGGCACAGCAGGCCCGGCTTCCCTGACGCAGCCTGGGAGCCGCCCAGAAAGGGGAAGTGCCCACGTGGGGGCACACAGATTCGCCGAGGCCGATGCCTGTGCCAATGCCGGAACCCCGGCACAGAGAGAGGAAGTGCTGGCCGGAGAATACTTCCGCGGGGTGGCCGGGGAACCCCTTCCTCTGAGACGCTGCCCCTGCCAGCTGCCCTCCAGGCTGCTCTGTCCCTCCTGCTGCCCGAAGGTGGGCTCAGTGCCAACGGGAGCCCTGCCCAGCCCCCCACGCCAGCTCCTCAGAGCCCTCTTCCTGGCCAGGCAGGGCCTGACCCACCCCACGTCGGCACCGGGAGGGAGGCCGCCCTGCCCACCCCAGGACGGCCAAGAGCGAGTGTCCCCCGTGCCAGCTGCCCTCTGCCAGCCGCTGGGCCTCGTTCTCCAGAGGCCTGGTTCATGGCTCCTGGGGTCTCTGGGCTTCCACGTGCGACCGCAGAGGCCTGGCGGGCAGCGGGGCAGGTGGCAGGGGCGAGGGTGGACGATGGCCTGATGGGGCCGCCTGGCTGAAGCTGGGCTGAGGGGGTGCTGGCCCCGTCACGCCCGCGCCGCCTCCCCGCCGGCCTTGTCTCTGAGCAGTGACTACGGCACCCAGGCCCTTGCCTTCGGGGCCAAGTCTGCCCCCAGGGGCGGGGGCGCTGCCGCTGGGTGCCCTCGTAAGGGCTCGGGGCTGTGCGGACAACAGGGTTCGTGCGAAGGCTTGTGGAGAGCTGCACCGTGGCGAGTGTAGAACACCCCCCTCCACGTGGGCTCTGCCCCTGGAGAAACGCCAGCTGGACCTGACTCTGGACAGCGGTGGCTGGACGGTCACTCCCACCCACTCGCAGCGCAGACCCCCAGCTCTGCCCACGGGGTGGGGAGGCCAGGGGACGGGTGGCGAGGAGATGGGGTGGGCGGGGGCTCGTGGGCCGATGGGCGAGGGCGGGTGCCCGCGGTGGGTGGGCACAGGGCGCGTGGATGAGCCGGTGGACGGGTGGACAGGTGGGGGCAGCGTGTGGGCGGACAAGGTGGACAGGGCGGACCCCACCCACCGCGCTCACCCCTTCTGACAGTAGCCTCGGCCCCCACAGGTCCGGCTTGGTCCAAGCCCGCGTGTGCACTCACGGTCACCCTCCGGACATGGCCATCGCTGCTGCCGCCGCCTCTCGAGGCCCACGCTGGGCCCCTCCCCTTCAGGACGGGCTCTTCAGCGGCCGCCTCCTCTGGACCTTCCATGACGGGGGTGGCCCCAGCACGGAGGACTCGGCATGCCCCGTGGGCCTCTGTGGAGAGGAGAGGGTGCGGGTCAGCGGTGACGGTCTTTCCGGAAGACAGGCTGCCAGGACCAACATGGATGCTGCTGCCAGGCCAGGCTCAGGAAGACAGACCCCTTCTGCCTGGGGGGGTGCCCTCCCGCCCCTCTGAGCAGCACAGCCCAGGACAGCAGTGGAGCCTGCACCACCAGGCGGGGTGTCCTAGGGCAGGCGGGGCATCCTGGGGCAGGCGGGGTGTCCTGGGGCAGGCAGGTGACCCCGCCGGCTCCACACAGGCCCCCGCTGCTGTGGCGTTCGCGAGGTCTCTGTGGTGGGCCCTCCTCGGATGTGAGGCCTGTGGTCTGGGGACGGCCCGCACATGCCCCAGCAGGGGGAGGGGGGCAGACCCCCGAGAGAGCTCACCCCTGAGCCACAGCGGC
This sequence comes from Talpa europaea, assembly GCF_964194135.1. Taxonomy (NCBI): domain Eukaryota; kingdom Metazoa; phylum Chordata; class Mammalia; order Eulipotyphla; family Talpidae; genus Talpa; species Talpa europaea. Next base: position 142,519,625 of record NC_140071.1, on the reverse strand, counting down.
CCAGTCAGCTCCCACAACTGCGAGTGAACCCCGATTCCCAGGGCCCAGGCCCCATGCCGGCCTTTCAGCCCGCGGCCCCGGCCCCTGTCGGGAAGAGGGAAGGAAGAGGAGGAGGCAGCTGGGAGGAGGAAGTGGGTGAGGCAGCCCCGAGAGGCTCCCCACCCTGGGGTGCCCTGGGACCCCCTGGAGTGGGTCCTGACGGGGCCCCGGGGCCTCGGGCCAGGCTGGCCCGAGGAGGCGCCTCAAGCCCAGGGCAGCCCCGGAGGCGCTCAGATTCCCCGCGCCCCAGAGCTTCACAGACGCTGTGCTGTTGACGGACTGAGGTTTGGGGACCCGCCCCCCCAGTCCACGCGCTGACTTCCCCGCCCCGTCCCTCAGCTCATGGAGCCTTTTGGCGGGAGGGTGTGTGCGAGGCGCTGCCCCCCGCGCTCGAGCACGCCTGGCCCGTGGCCAGAGCCCCTCCCGCCTTGCAGCCCGGGGACCCCCGGGCCCCGCGGAGACCCCCTGACCATGGCTCAGGCCCCGGCGCCAGGCGGCAAGCGTCCCCCCGCAGGCGCCACCGCCTCATGTCACAGACAGACGCAGGGCTGGGCTGTGCACCCCCACGCATGACCCCCATTCTTGCAGACCCTGGCACCCCCGGGAGATGTGCGGCGCAGGCCTGGTCGCCCGGGAGGGGTGGGCTGCGTGGGCTGCCCGCAGAAGGGGCGGCCCCCAGGCTCTGGCTGTCCCCGGGGGAGGGTGCCCCTGGGCCGCCTCCACCCGGGGCCGTGGGTGGGCAGCGCTGGGCCGGCCGTGCCCTGCCCGTGCGAGCCCCCAGCCCTCCGCGTGCGGTGTCATCACCCGGCATAAGCCCGAGTCTCCGGTGGGGCTGTCCGTGCCGCCACCTGGCAGGGGCCGGACCCGGCAGCTCGGGGCTTCAGGCCGGTGCCCCTGTCTGGTCCCCACGCACAGGGCTCAGTGGGGGCTGGGGCTGCCCGTGATCACCATGATCGCTGCTGGCCTGGGGCTGCCAGTCACAGCCAGGGCTTGAGGATGGGGCTGGGGCTGCAGGGGGTCCCCTGCTGGTCCTTAAAATGGCCTCACCCAGGCTAAGTGGCCACCGGCCTCCCGAGCTACACCCCGGGGTGTCCTGCGCCCCCAGGGAGCCCTTCCTTTCTTCACCTCCCTCCTGCCCACCTGGGCCCTGGCGGCCAGCAGCGGGCTCGCCCTGGCCTGCACCGCACGCGGGGAGGGACTTTGCCCGGAGCCCCGAGCCCTGGGTCCACGGACGGGGCGACCCCGTCATGCGGTTTGCTCGCTGAGAATGAGGAGGAACACTCGCCCCGGCAGGGCTGGAGCCCCGCGCCCCTGCCTTCCCCCACACACGGGCACCCACGTTCCCACACATCCCCAGCCAGGGCCTGGGGTGCAGCCTGTTCTGCGGACGGGGCCCGTGCAGGGCCAGCCTGGTTCCCGCGGGTGTCAGCTCGGGCAGAGGCCGGTTCCCAGGGACCGGCCAGTGGGGTGCAGACTCCTGCCGCCCCCCTCAGCACTGGTGAAGCGTGGGGTCTCAGCAGGGAGCGAGAGCCGCAGTCCTGCCCTGCCGGGGCGGGGGGCCCAGCCGGGCCTCGCTGGGGTCTCCTGCACTTTGGGGGCCATGCAGCTTCCATGTCACCAAGAAGCGGGGGGCTATCTGGTGGCCCGTTGCACTGGGGTCCCCCCAATCCATGTCATCCCAACCTCAGGATGTGACCGTCTTTGGGGGTGGGGCCTCTGCAGATGAGTTAGGATGAGGTCCCTCTGGACTTGGGGCCCAAGCCCAAGACACAACCCCAGAGCGCCACGTGGAGGAGAGAGAGGGGGTGTCAGCTACACCCCAGGACCCCGGGGCCCCCAGGGTCTGGAAGAGGCAGGGAGAGGCCTCCCCTGACCTCCAAACTGGGAGAAACAGGTCCCCTGGGGTTGCTTCTCCACGGCGAGCGACCACAGGAAACTTGCCCCCCCAGACCCCCATCTGACCTTCTCTGCTGAAGGGGGCATTTTAATGAGGAGAATCACGTGCTCGCGGGCAGGGGGCTCTGGCACGACAGCCTACAGGAGCGTCTTCGTTGCCAGTGACTAGGGGGAACCCACCTCACAGCAGCCCTCCCACCAGGAGTGGGGGGCCAGCCTGCCCACCCTCCTCGCGGCCTGGAGGATGAGGTCTATCGAAGAAGGGCCACCTGGGGGGCCCAGGGGCCCAAGGACCCTCCCCACCCCACCCAGCCCTGCCCGCCTCCCAGCCTGGCCAGCAGGACCCCTCCCCCACGGGCTCCCCCACACTCCCATGAGGCTTACCTCCTACCCAGCTGGGAACTCCCGCAGGCAAGCTGGGCTCCTGGGGGTCCTGGGGGTCCCTGGAGGCCGAGACAGGGTCTCAGGGGTGTCCACAGGACCACGCTGGGCTCCTGCGTCCACTGAGATCTGGAGCTGGCCCAGTTCAGGCCAGGCTGGGGCAGCAGCTCCTGGGGTGCCATGGTTGGGCGCTGAGGGGATGCCCTTCCAGGGGAAGGGTCTGTACATGAAGGCCAAGGGTTGCTGCAGGTCCCTGATGCACCCCGGGGCAGGACATGCATCCACGTGCCCCAGAGCCTCTGGTGATGCCCCTGGTCAAGGCAGGGCCCTGATGGAAAAGAGGCTCAGAGCAGTGACCCAGGGGGCTGCGTCCCCCTGTGGCGCCCCTGGGCTGGGCACACGTGCTGTCCGCCCATGTGGCACTAACCAGGGAGGGTCCCACTGAGACCAGGGCTTGGCGCCCTGAATGGCTGGCTACGCTTCTGTGGCTCGTCCAGACCCCCAGACACGCTGAGTGCCCATGGGAGCTGAGGGCCAGTGAGGTCCCAGCAGCAGCAAGTCCCACCCGTGGATCACGCCATTCATGCCAGAACTGTCCCGGCTCAGCCATTGGCCACACCCTCAGATTTCCAGAACTGTCCGGACCTTGGTTCTGTCCTCCCAGCTGACTGACCCCACCCCAAATGTCAGAGATGCCTTCAAGGTAGGGGAAGGTGAGGCACCATCTTACATCTGCCTGTGGCCACAACCACCCTTGGATCTACTTGTGGCCAGACCCGCTCTGCAAGCCCCCGCCAGGCCCCACCTGGCCCAGCACCCCGCTGTCCAGAGCCCCACTCTGTCCAGCACCCGCTCTGTTCAGTTCTCCCGCCTACCCCAGTGCTTCCGCCATCCGATGCCCCTGCCGGTTCCAGCGCCCCCACTCTCCAGCAACCCTCTCTGCCCAGCCCTGTCCAGCGCCCTGCCCTGTCCAGCGCCTCCACCTGTCTCAGAGCTCCCTTACCTGTGCCCGGCCCCTCCGCAGCCGCTTTCAGGCCCCAGACCCGAGGCGGCGCCAGGTGGCCGCTCCACTCCCGCCCTGCTGCCTCCGCGTCGCCCTCCAGCCCTGCTGGCCGCGCCGCCCTTGCTTCCTGCCCCACTTCCTGCCCGCGCAGGGGGCCGGCGGGAGAGGCTGGCGGTGGCTGCGCCTACTCCAGGCCGAGGGCCGTGGGTCATGAGCTCCTTCCTGGTCCGCTGGCCTGGCCTGCTGCCCCGCCCAGCCCCGGGCCGGGTGGAGGCCGAGGACACCGGCTCCGCCTCAGGCCGGATTGGGGAAGCCCACCAGCCGCCCCGCCTGCAGCCTGGCGCCCTCTCTGTTCCTCTTCCACTGGCTGCAAGCACATGTGCACACCAGGCCAGCGCACGCGTGCGTGCTCACAGGGCGTGGGGCCCACGTGCGGCACCGGACGCGGCCCGGCCGGACAGGGCGCCCACCTCCGTCTCGTCACCCTGGAGGGCGGGGGCGCCAGCCCGCCCCTGGGGAGCCTGCCGCCGCCGAGGGGCCCCGGCCCAGGGCCGGTCCCGCTGCGGCGTCACAGGCATCATCGCCCTCCTGGTCCTTGCCCCCCGCCCCCCACATTTCAACCCCCTTCTCCACTGAGGGTGACCCCCTGGTCCATCTGGTCACACCACTGCCCTGTCTGCCCCTCGGCCTCCACCTGCCCAGTGCGGGGGCAGAGCTCAGCAGCAAGGGGGAGGGGCCGCGTGGCCAGAGGCAGGCACTGGACCGTCCAGCCCCGGCCCCGCCACCTGCCCACAGCCCACTCAACTGGCTGCCCGGCCACGCTCGGGGAGGTCCCGCAGCCACCGTGAGAGCCGGCGGGGGTGCCGGGACCCTCACTGACAGGTGCGGGGCCTCCAGTCTGCGGGGAGGCCCTGAACTCCAGGCCATGCTCCAGACCCACGGTGGGCGCGGCGGAGCAGCCTGGTTTCTGCGCCTCTGACGTCTGCACATGCTGGACGGGGCCCCCGGCGGGCTCCGAGTCCATGAAAGGGCCCGGACACGTTTCCTCTCCTGGCCATTGTCCCGCAGCCGCGACCTGCATCCTGTTTGTCTCTGCAGCTGTGCTCTTGGCCCACGGCCAGAGGGGGCTTCCAGGAGCCTCCCCAGCTGTGCACAGTGCTCCTGGATGCTGCATGGTACACCCCCATTCACAGGAACCCCGCAGGGCACCCCAACACCACAGAATGTGCCCTGACCCTATACATGCATCCCAACTCCAGAGGACCCAACTCCGCTCAGGGCTCCCGACTACCTTTCAGACTGGGGGGTTCTCCAGTGGGGTCTCTCTTGGAGGCCCACACAGACTGCCCGGGAGAGGCGGGCTCCCCCCACCCCAGCCCTGCTGGGGCTCTTGGGGAGAGCCGCCGCCTGGGCCTTGGCTCCCCTTTTGAAGGTGGCACTGGCCTGAGGCTGCCGGGGCCTGCGGCCAACCTCTCAGATGCCTGACCCGGTTGCAGCGGTTTCCAGTTGTCACTTGGTCGAGAGCCGGCCTCGTCCCGTCCCCCGCGTGTCCTGTCAAGCTGCCCAGGGAGCAGCAAGTGCCGGGCTGCCAGCAACTGGCCCCCGAGGTGGTCCCCGTCAGAGTGCGTCGGGGTCAGGGCAGCTTCTGGTCCTGCATTTTGGCCACGCAGGAGTCTGGGCAGGGGAGGTGCCAGGACACGTTTGCAGCAACACCGAAGGCCCAGGCACAAGGCCTCCGTGTGGCGGGCACACGGCCGCGGAGCCCAGTGAGCGGCGCAGACCTGGAGCCCTGCAGCATCCCAGGGCCGCCTCCAACCCCACCTCCGTGCCCGAGGGGTCCCCACCCTTATGGGGCCAGGGTCCACCTCGCTGGCCAGCGGGCGGTCAGAAGCTCGGGGGATTTCTCATTTGGCGGTCACGGGGGTCATTCCTGCTTTGGAGCAGAGAGCGACGGTATCCAACAGCGGCTCAGGGCCAGAGTCGCTTGCCCCCCGGAGCCCCAGACAGCGCCCCCCTGCGCTCGTGAGGATGACCTAGGGCCCCCATCCACCCCAGTGGGTGAGAGCGCGGCCCCAGAGCAGGCTCGTCCTGCCCAACCCACGCGCAGGCAGGGAGGCCTGGGGGGCCAAGGGTGAACTCCGGCAAGGCTGCGTGGAGCTGGAGCTCCTGGTGGAAGCTTGGAGGGAGAGAAGCCAGCCGGAGGCAGGGTGTGAAGGTCTCCGGCACAGAGTCCGCTCAGGGAACAGCCCGCCCCTTGCGGGACCATTTCCAGGCCACCAGGGACAAAGTCGGCCCAAGCGGTCACTCTCGCCCAGAGGGTTAATCTCCGACAGGCCGGGAACAGTGACTCTCAGGAATGTGGAGGCCCCGGCCCTGGGGCCAGCACCACCCCAGCCCCCGGCGGTGGCTGCTCCCCCAGCAGGGCCCGGGCCATGCAGGAAATTCCAGAGCAGGGCAAGGGCCTTCTGGGAAGGCGGGACTGGACAGGCCTGGCTCGGGCGCCATCGGCCGGTCTCCGTGCTGCCCGAGAGAAAGCAGACGAGGAGGGCCCGGGTGAGGGGTGCCGACCGTGTGCCCATGACACCTGATCTGCAAAACGGGGGGGCTGGGGTTGGCCCTGGGTTGTGGGTTCCTGCCAAGGCTCTAGAGAGTGGGGTGCTGTGGGGGATTGTGGGCGCATCTCAGGTGGACCCCAGAGCAGGAAGGGTGCCTGCTTGCCGGCAGGGTACAGGGGCTCGGGGTAAGGGCTCCGCCCAGCAGGGAGTGGGGTGGGGAACTCCAGGGCGGGAAGGGGCAGGCTCGACCAGCGGGCAGTGGGCTGGACACAGGCTCAGGCCCTGAGCAGTGGAGCCCAGTCCTGCCTCCCGCTGAGGGCCAAGGTGACTCGTGCCAAACACAGCCAGGGCACGGGACGGTGAGGCAGCCCAGCACAGCCCTTGGCTTCCAGGTGGGGAAACCGAGGCTCGAGAAGTGTCCAGGTCCTGTCCCTAGCCCGGGCACCACAGGGGAGACGGCTGTCTCCCCTGATCTATAAAGTGCAGCTGTGGCCCCAAGTCAGGTGTCTCCCAGGAAAACCAGGACAGCCACCTCCACGCCTCCCTGCAGCAAGTGCCCAGCGCCCGCGAGCAGCCCGCAGGGTGGCCGAGTCCCTGCGCCCCGCAGGAGGACAGACGTGCCCGGATCTGCTGGCCTCGCGGGGAGGGTGAGCCAGGCTTGGCCGCTTGTTATTTCTGGCCTGGGCGGCTGAACCGGGCCTGGGAGGTGAGCGCAGCTCGGGGCCAGGATGTCAGGAGCCGTCCTCTGCAAACCAGGATGTCGGGGCCACAGAGGCCGCCCAGAGGACTGATGGCGCCTGCCAGGTCGCAGGCTAGGAAGCGTCAGCAGTTCCCTGCCTGGGTCTTCGAGGACGCTCCCCCCCATCCCCCCAAACAGGGGTGCTCCAAGCCCAGGAGTCGCTGACTCAGCAGCCCCACCCGCCTCTTGGCTGGGCCGGGGCAGTGCCTGGCGTGTCTGTTCCCACGCTCCTCCAGGAAGTGTCCTCCCCGTGGGTGCAGCACTGGGAAGAGGGGGGTCTTCAACACCTCAAATAACACCCGTGCAGGGAGCGGGTCAGAAGGCCCACCTGGGGTGCAAGGCCAGAGTTGGTCCACCGCCCGCCCTCTGGACCCAGTCGTGGGGTGACCAGGATGGGCGAGCAGAGGCGACAGCAGGTGAGGGGCCAGAGTGGGGTACACAGCATGTGCTTTATGGCTATGGTCTTCCCTGGGACCTAGGCTTTTAGGGGAACCTCAGTGCATGCTCCCTCCCGGAGTTCCGACATTCCTAAACCAGAAGGTGGGACCCCGCTGGATTCCGGACATTCTGCAGAGCCCGGTCAGCAAGGGATGGAACTTGAACTTGGCTTTGGTTTTCGCCCGCCCAGCACATGTGTTCCAGAAGCCCCTGGGGCAGGAAGGTCTGCCCAGCCGGGCCCATCTCCCTGGAGCCTGGGCTGGGTCCCTGCGGGGGGGGGGGGCACCCGTGAGGGGAGCTCAGGTGCCCTTGATGACCTCAAAATCCCCAGGCCACTGTTGGGGTGGCTGCTCCATCTCAGGGGCCTGGCAATTCCCACCCTTAACTCCCACCTGTGGCGGCCACCATCCCCAGCGCCTGCTCACAGGCCGGCCTCCCAGCTGCGCCGGTTCACAGCCAATTTCCAGGGGTGTGGCCGCGGCACCTGCTGCTTTGATGCAGGCCCAAGGGAGCCCTGGTCCTCCCCATCCACTCTGGGATGGGCATGTACCTCCCTGCCCTGGCATCGTCCCCGGGCTGACCCCAGGGACATGGGCTAAGGTACAGGTCAGGCTCCAGCCTCGGTTATCTGCTCAGGTCCAGTACCCAGCAGCGTGCAGAGGGCCCCACAGAGGACACCATCACCACTCTATGGGGGAGGGCCAGGGGCTGGCAGCAGTGCCCAGCCCCAAACTTGCCAGCCCTCGTGCTGGGCGTGGGGAGCAGTGAGCGACTCAGGTGGCTCTAGGGTTCTTTGCTTAGTGGCAACACAGCCAAGAAAACTGACCACGAAACTATGACAGAGGCCAAGCAAATGGCCCCTCATCCACCTGGAGACAACCAGGAGGGCTGCCTGGAGGAGGCACTCTGAACTGGGCCACGGAGTGTGAAATATAAACCCTGGATGGAGCCTCTTGTAGTGCCAGAAAGTAGCACATCTGTCCGTGCTATGGACAGATGGAGGACGGACAGCCCGTGTCGTGGGCACAGAAGCTGAGAGAGATTTCAATGGCTGAAGTTGGAGCCATTTGAGAAAAAAAAATAAAAGTAGTAGATTCTTTAAAACCCGAAGTATAAAAAAGACGTCCACACTGACAGAGATAAAGCCTGGGACAGCACATGAACGGACACTGTCCTAGCAGAAGTCCTGGGCATCCCCCTGGACACACCGCCCTCTGGAGGCAGTGGGCCTGGGCCCGCTTCCCCTCCAGGTGTGGCCAGGGGGGGACAAGGGCTTCCAGCGGGAGCCCAACAGGCACCCCAGCTGCCAGGAGATTGGGGTCCAGTGATGGGTCACACTGCTGGCCCTGGACAGGATGTCCCTGGGGCCCTCCTCCTGCGAGTCCATGAGCCGGCACCCCCAGGGAACATCAGGAGGCACCGGCGGCAGCAGGAACCCCACGCTGACGGGGGCCAGAGGAGCATGGACACCCGGGCCGCGGGCAGCTCTACACACTGCGGGTGTGGAGGGACGTCAAGGCCCAGAGGAGGGAGGACAGCCTGCCAGGGGTCGGGCCGGCCCTGGAGCCGGTGACCGGAGTGGCTCACGCCGCAGTGTGTCCTGGGCCAGCCCAGGGGCCTCCGGGCCTCCGGGCCTCCCCCAAGACGAGGAGGACCTGAGCTCACAGAGAGCTGGGGCAGCGCCCCACCGGCCCCACGGGGCCCACAGCACTGGGGAAACTGGGGTGGATGCCGGGAAAAGCACCCCAGCTCCAGCCATGACCCGCCGGTGCGGACTCCAGCCTCGGGGCGTACTCTGGATGCACAGTTCACCTGGGGGACCCCTGAGCGGACCTGCCTGGCCCTGGTCAGTTGTCTTGGGCCCGGGAGGGTTGGGGCTGCTTATGTGGCTGAGGGGGCCACAGAGCCCTCCCGCCCTAGCCCCTGTGCAAAGTCCGAGGTGAGGGTTCCAGCCACGGGCACAGCCTCGCCCTCGCCTCTCCAGGCCAGGGCCCAGCCTCTGTCGGCCACAGCCAGCCCCAGTGCGCGGCCTCTGCCCCTGCAGAGCCAGAGCACTGCCTGCCGGCCCATCCTCCCCCACCAGCCTCCACCTTGGGGGCAGCTCCCGGCCTGAAGGGCCCAGTCAGGATCGAGCCCTGAACAGCCACCGGCCTGGGGTTGAGGGAACGGGCGGCAGCTCCCGCCTCACCTGCCGCCTCCAGCCTCCACCCCGCCCCAGCAACCAGCCTCCTCAGAGCGGGCCCAGGCCCGGACCTCCCCCTGCAGCAGCGTCCACCCGCGGCTCCTGGCAGGCTGGTTCAGGGCGCACTCACCCACGCCCTCCCTGGCCCTACCTGTGCTGGCAGGTGGCCTGAGTGGGGCTGGCGGCGGCGTGGGGGCAGCTCCTCTCGGGCAGGCCTGCCCAGGGGACTGGAGCGTGCTCTGTGGGGCAGCGCAGCCCGGAGGGGCGGGGGCCGCAGTCCAGGCCTCCTGGCCCCCAGGACTGTCCCGCCCAGGCCAGCTGGGGCCGGAAGGCGCACGTTTCCAGGCAGCCCAACCCCGGGCCGATCAGGTGGCCTGAGCAGCCGCCCGGGTCATTGGCTGAGCCGGCTGCCCGCCCCGTGGGAAGGGGCCGAGTCTCCTGCTGACCTTCCTCCTCCTTATCAGCCAGGGAAGTGTCAGCAGTCCCGGCGCATTCCCAGGCAGGGCCGGGCCAGCTGCGCCGCAGGCTCGAGAGCCCGGCTCCAGGTCCCGCCAAGCGGGCAGGGGCTTCAGGCCGCCCCACAGCTGGGCCCGGTGTCCGTGGCCAGACCTCGAGGCCAGCTGGCTGGGAGCCCGGCGGGCAGCACCGAGTGACTGGGGTCGGCCGCTGGAGGGGGCGGTGTCCCCGGTGGCGTCCAGGGGAACTGGTTCCCAGTCGCACTCAGGCCGAGTCACTGGGGTCCCCACCGCGTCCGGCTCTCCCGGGCAAGGCCCAGAGATCTGCATTTTGGACCAGGTCCCGAGCGGACCTTGCCTTCAGCCGGTCCCAGCACCGCGTCCCGCACAGGCTCCTGCCTTCGGTGGGGCTGCAGAGGGCCCTGCCCTGTCCGTTGAAGAGCCACCAGACCCGGCCACTGCCTCCGGCCCAGCTGTGTGACAGGCGAGCTCTGGGCTCCCGCGCCCTGTCCCTGAGACGGGAGAACAGTGGACGCCGGCCAGCGTCCTCGGTGCTTGCGGGGGACGAACGCCAGGAAGTGGACATCCAGGCAGGGCACCTGCCCCGCACCTGCCCCTCACGCGGCCGGTCAGGACCCTGGTGATTGTGGCCTCAGTCCCGTGGGCCGGGGGGAGCCCTCAGCCCCCCAGCATGAGCTGGCCTCCGGCTGGGTGGGGGTGGCCTCTCCGTTGGCAGCGCCCTGTGAGTGAGCCAGCAAGTGAGGACATGGCATCGGTCGCGTCCTTCGCTCCCAGTGTGAGAGCAGGGTGATGTCCAGGACGCTGCCTGTGGGGCCCCACGCGCTGCCTCCTGCGGACCCGCTGCTGCCCCTGCATGTGTGTGTGCGTGTCCAACCCAGCTCCAAGCTGGGCTCTGGGGGCATGGCTGGCCACTCACTGTCCTGGCCTCTTGGGGGCCAGCAGCCGAGCCCTGTGATCAGGTCTCTAGGACCCTGCCAGCCTCCGAACCCTGCCGCGGACCACACACTGTGCTGGTCCGCGGCAGAACCCCTTGGCCCAGCTCTCTGCCACAGCCTGGGCCAGGGCTTAGCTGGCCCGCAGGAGCCACCCCCTTGCCCAGGGAGCGTGTGGTCACTGGCCAGTGAGGCCAGGCCTGGGGCTTCAAGGGCTGAGGTCCTGGGCAGCCTGCCCCCGGTGGAGAGCCTGTGGGGGCCGGGCACCCCTGGGTCTCTCTGTGCCCTGTGACTTCAGGGCCCCCTGCCAGGTGTGTCAAGCTCTCCCACTTCCACGACCAAGGCCCCGACATACCTGGCGGCAGAGACAGGAATCCCACCTGGCGCCCCACCTGGGCCACCGCCAGCGTCTGGGAGCCTGGGAGCTGCCGAATGCCGGGGGACCCGCCGTGACCCAGGGACGACAGAACCATCGCAGGCGGGAGGTGTTTCAGGGCCCTGCGACAGGGGCTTGCACCCTGCGTGCCCTGTCTTGGGCCCAAAATGCCCGGGAGAAACACCTTTGTCCCAGCTCGCCTGGCTTCGATGATCACACCGGTCATTAGTGTGATTTTCCGGATCGCAAAAATAACCCCCTCTGATTACCAGGAGGCGCACGGTGGGCGGGGGCCGCCCCAGCTCCAGGCCGGGGCTCACCCAGGGCCTTAACGGGTCCAGAGCCGGGTGGGTCGGGCTTGGGTCGTCTCCGGCCTCCCGCTAGAGGGCAGTGGCCGTGGGAGCCGCGCCTCCCTGGGGCTGAGCGTTGGGGTGCGGCCTGGGGGGCCAGCTGGGTGGCTCTGCACGGAGAGGGAAACTGAGGCGCACCGGGGGTGGGCCTGGCTGCCCAGAAGTGGTCGTCTGGGCCCCGCAGGCAGTGCCCCCGCTGGCCTTGGGCCTGGAGCCGGCACCTGCCCCATGGCAGGCCGCCTAGGCAAACTGATGTGCCCGGGAAACCCCCAGCAGGGCCCTGCACCCATCTCCCCCATATCTGTCTCCCTGTCCGGTGTCCCTGCCTCTCCCCCGGCAGCAGCTGGGCCCTCTGGGGAGGAGGCGGGACTGTGTGCCACCGCCTGGACGGCCCGGAGCAGGGTGAATCCCGCGAGCCCGAGCAGGACGCCAAGGCCCGGAAAGGCCTCCCCTCCAGGCTGGTCACCGCATTCCAGAGTCGAGGCCAACAGCTGCGGGTGCCGTCCCCCTGGAGACGCGGCCCTGGCCCCTGCGTCCAGCGAGGTCCTGGGCGTTCCAGCCCCGGGGTGGAATGAGTGTTGGCGGGGGCGGGGGTGGGTGGGTGGAATTGCAACAGCTGTCACTGGGGAGCCTCTCCCACCGCAACCCCCGAGGCCCCGAGCAGTGAGAAGCCGCCTCTGGCCTCTCGGTCGCCGGCACTGGCAGCCCGCTGGGCTACATGCCCCGGGCGGAGGTCCCTATGTCGGGGGTGCGGGCGCTGGTTGGCGAAGGGGATCACTGTGTGGGGGTTTGTGCTCCTCCCACACCCACCCCGACCTTCTGACCGGGGCCGGCTCCTGGGAGGGCGACCTCACGGGGGCAGGATGGTGGCCTCTGGACAAAAGCTGGGGAGCTGCGCGAAGGCAGAGGGTGAGAGAAGGGGGAGTTAAGCAAACACCCAGGGGGGAGACAGAGGCTGAGGAGCCCCCGTCCTGACTGGCTCCCGCCCCCATACCTGCGCCCGACGACGGGGGACGGCACGTGGTCACCGGCTCCGACCTGAGACCCGGCGTCCTGGAGGGGTGGTGCGTGAAACTGCCCCTTCCTCTCCCTTTGTGCTGGCCGAGGCCGGGTGTCCAGTGCCCTTTGCAGAGACCAAAGTCTCTGCCGCCCCTGGGCCGGGGCAGTTGGGGGTCCAGGGACACGGCCCTCTGGGAGGCACTTGGCAGGGCCCGCCACCAGGGGGCGGAGGCGTGCGGGACCCGGGACTCCCGTGGCGCCTGAGAAACAGGGAGGGGTTAGACTTTTGCCATGAAATTACATTATTCTTGTGTCAAAAAACATGACCCTCCAAGGATACAGCTACGTTCCTTTCAGGAAACGTTCTCAGCACCCACCACGCGCCAGGACCCGAGCAGGGAGCTGCTGTGAGGCTTTCACCAGGCCCTTCTGCGCCCCAGGCGAGCCCCGCTGGCATCACCTGTTGTCCCTGACCGCCAGGGGGCGAGGGGCACGAGCCCTGGGGCCCCGTGGGGACAGTGGCGACCCAGCTGCCCGCGTGGCCTTATACCCCTGGCCTCACTTTCCTTTTCTCCAGCTGGGACCCTTCGCCCTGAGGCTCTCAGGCCTGGGGTGGGGGGGAGGGGGAAGTGGGGGGTACCGGGTTTTGTTTTATCCCCCAAGAGAGACCTCAAATCTAGTCTCTGGGACGCAGGAACGTGACCCTACTTGGAAATAGGGTCTCCGCAGACTCGCCCTGCTGGGGACGGCTGCATGCGGGGTCAGTGTCCTCCTCTGGTCCGGTCACCACGGAGGCCGCGACGGGGCAGAGCAGCTGCGAGCTGCCGCCACCCAGCGTCACCAGTGCCCCAACAACCAAGAGAAAGGCAAGAGGGGGAGCCTCCCTGGAGCTCTTGGGGGCTCTGCCGGCTCCTGAATCTCAGCCTTGGCCCCCAGCACTGTGGGGGGACTCCTGTTGCTGTCAGCCCAGGAGACTGGCCCCTCTGGCTGCCCCTGCGGGTCGGGCCAGCTGCCCCAGCGTCTGTGCTCAGGGAGAGCCAGAATCCAGCCGTGCCGGGGCTGCTGAGGCCCTCCCAGCTGGCCCCTTAACTGCAGGGGCCCCCAGCCCGGGGCCCTCTCCCGCCCAGGCCCCTCCGTCCGCCCCGGCGCTGTGACGGCCGTCTGGCCTGGCTGCTCTGGGCCGCAGGTTGGAGCCTGCAGACCTCACGAGGCCACTGGGCGCCCGATGTGGAGCCGACCCAGGGAGCCGGCAGAGTCCACAGGGCGCACGCCTGCTCGAGGGCTGGGCCCCCACGGCCGGTGGACGATGGGCTTGGCCCCGCGGTGAGCCGGGCTATCGTCTCCTGGTCTCACATGGCACGGCTTTAAATTATTCAGTGCTCGGAAAGCTCCCACAGCGAAATCACATTTCCGTGGTTTCTCCACTTGGCTGTGAAGCCGTCAACTCCCAGCCCGTACGCAGAGGTGAGGACGGCAGAGGGGCCTGTGGCTCCGGCCTCGACGCCGGCGGCTCCTGGGTCGCGTGCGCTGCTGGGTTTTCAGGGCGACCCTGTTCTGGCTCAGGCCCCAGGGAGCCCAGCACACGTGCTCTCTCCATGAGGCAGTCTGTGGGGGCCAGCAGACCCCGTGAGGTCAGGGGAGCGGCTTAGGGCTGACCTCCTTCCTCTTGACATGCTGGGTGGGGCGTCAAGGAGTGGCGGGGGACGTGCTGACCCTCTGTGCTGAGACTCCCCCCCGCCCGGGACACCTGGCATCGGGTAACGGAGCTGGCAGGAGACGGTGGTGACATTGCAGTGGTGAGTCAGTTACTCACTGGCCTCAGAGAGCAGAGGTGACCCCTGGCTTAGACTTCTCAAGGGGCTGGACGGAAGCCCAGAAGGTGCGCCTGAGCTATGGGGGTGTTCCCTACCAGCCCAAGGATGGTTTGGGGTCAGCGGGGCAGGCCCTCTGGGCAGTGGCGGCATCCTCGGCCAGGTTCAGCCTCGTCACTTCACCCTCTTGTCCCTGGGAGACAGGGGAGCCCAGGAGGGGTGCTGCAGCTACACTGCGGGTGGGCTCTCCCTTAGCAGGGCCGGCACGCCCAGCCCCTCCACTCGGGGTGGTTTGCACTTGGTAAGCCAATGCATGGTTTCCCCACCTACGTCAGGGCTGGGGGGTGGAGGAGGGCGGGGTGGTGAGGCTTCCCAGCATGGGGCAGTCCCAGGACACGGCAGCCTGCCACTGGCTGTGGCCTCACTGGGGCCTGGGGTCCTCCTCAGTCCGCGCTCCTCTGTCCAGGCCACTCTGCGCCACTGAAGCAGCCCCTGGGGCCACTGGCCCGTGTCCTCCCTGCCCCTCCCTGCCCGGCCCCCAGAGCCTGCCTGACCCAGACCCCACAGCAGGCACCGGCTGGGCGCCACGTCCTTGTTCACATCCCCAGAGCCCCCTTGGCCCCCAAGGGCGGCTGGCAACTTCAGGCCCGACACCCCAAGTGGGGAAGCGGTTTGCAGGACACGAGCGATGGGCACTGTGCTTGCACCCCTTGGGGCCCGCACCGCTATGAAGCCTCGCAGGGCCCTGTAGCCATTACAGGACCCTGCTGGGCCTCCTTGTGTGAGAGTGAGACTCTCCCCGGCCGCGCAGGGAGCAGGTGGCAGCGTTTGCTACAATAAATCATGTGATTTGTGGGACAAATTCTTGTTTTCTTCACAAACGGTGCCCAGTACACTGGGGTCAACACATGGTGGAGGATGGGTGGGTGGGTGGGTGGGCAGATGGGTGCCTGTGTGGGCGGGTGGCGGGTGGGGGGGCTGGTGAAATACCCAGGAGGAAAGAGAGTCTTTAAAGACAGGTGATGACATCTCCCAGGTCTGTTTCAATAATAGCAATTAGAATAATAACTCTCATTCACGAGCTGTGACTTTCTGCGGCACTTTGAAGTGCTCCACTGAAATCACTCATTCGCCCAGGCGGTGTGAGGGAAACAGGCACAGAGGTCGCCAGCGGCGGGGGTCGCACCTGCACCAGGCATGTAAGACCCGCGGTCTGGCTCCGTCGGCCCCATCGCCCAGCCTCGGGCTGCGGTGCGGGGGCTCTGCAGGCCCGTCCACGGAGCCCTCACCTCGCTGGGGCCCTCCCTGTGAGGGCTGGCCGGTCAGCCCCAAGCTTGCCACTGACTCGCTGGGTGACTGGGCAGCGCCTCTCTGGGCCTCGGTCCTGTCCTCCTGCAGAACGCTGGGACCCTGACCCTGAGGCGCTGCAGGCTGAGAAGGGCTGTGTCTCCCTGACTCCAGAGGACTTGGGAGCTTGGTTTGTCCCTTGGCTGCGAGATGGTGACGGCCTCACCAGGAACCAGGGAGGAGGCCACATGCCCGGCTAGGCGTTGGCCCACTGGGACAGCAGGCTGCTGACGCCTCTTCCAGGCAGGACACAGGACAGTGGGGAGCCCGACAGAGCTTCTCCCAAAGGCTGAGCCCCTGGGGAAGGGGCTCCCACCGGCGCCTCCCTCTACCTTTTCTCCTTCCATCGACAGGTTGTGGGGCCAGTCTGGGCCAGGCCTGTGCAAGGCAGCGGGAGCCACAGCAGCAGCATGCCAGCACGCGCGGCGCCCACCCAGCGCCAGCCAGAGGGCGGGGGCCCTGGGACCCTCAGACCCCACATCTGCCCTCGCCAGAGCTAGTGGCCCCTGCACAGCTTGGAGCTAAGGGCGGGCGCTGCACACGGCCACTTCCCAGATGGGGCTCTGATGCCCAGAGGGGAGGGACAGCTCGAGGCTGGCACTGAGGGGAGCGGGAGGGACAGGACTCGGGTCCTTCCCAGGGCCTTCCACCCCACCACGCCGCCTCTGCCTAGTGAGCAGTGGGGGGCGGCTGCGGACGCCACCTAGGCTCCCGGGTCCCTGGGCTGTGTGGGCAGGTGGCGCTGGCCTTGCCCGCAGCCCGCTCTCCGGGACTTTGGCTGTCCTTGGGAGCCATGTCCTCCGCCTGGCGCCCTGGCCCCTCTTCAGGACAGAGGGACATTGCTGAGGGCCAGGGCAGGACATGACCCCGGCCAGGAGCCCCTGGGGCGCCCCCGGCCGTCCTGCCCCTCCCGCCCGCAGTGGCGGCCCGGCCCAGCCTCCGCACCCGGCGCCGGCCCGTGGTTAGTGCCAGGACCCGGTGCGCCCCGGGCTCCCACGGGCCTTCCCTCTCCTGCCGGGACCCGCGCCCTGGGGCGGGCACCTGACGTCACAGAGGGCACCCCCACGGGGCGGGGGTGGGCCCCGACCGCTGGGCGGACGCGCCCCCTCCCTGGCGCGGCGGAGCCAGACCCAGGCGCCAGCCGGCGGGGCGCGCCCGAGCCCGGAGCGCGCGGCCCGAGCCCCGTGCGGGTCCCCGGCCGCGGGGAGGGGCAGCCCCGCGCGCGCCGACACACCCCACGCCGCAGCCTCCCGCCGACCCGGGGAGGGCGGGCCAGGTCTTCGAGGCCCCTGGCCGCTCACGGCGCCACGGGCGCGCACCCCAGCGCGCCCTCCCGGCCTCCCGCTCCCCGCCTCCCGGGGCGCCGCGGTGACAGCTCCGCGGGGACCTAGAGCGGCGGCGGGGGGCCGCAGCGGCGCGCCCGCCTGCGCCTGCGCGAGCCGCGCAGCCTGCCGGGACTTGTAGTCCGGCCGTCGGGAGGCCGCGGTGCGAAGGCGGCGCGGCGGGGGCGCGGCGCCTACACTTCCCAGGCGCGCCCGCGCGCGGCGGCGGGGGCGGGGCAGGGGCGGGGCGGGGCGGGGCGGGGCGGGGCCGGCGGGCCGGGCGCTGCGGGCGCTGCGGGCGGCGCCGTGACCCGCGGGCGGGCGGGGATCGCGGCCCGCGCGGGCAGGAGCCCGGGCTGCGCAGACGGAGCCCGGCCGCGGCGCCGCCGCCATGAGCGCAGGTGAGGGGCGCGCGCGGGCGGGCGGGCGGGCGGGGCGGGCGCGCGGGGCTGCACCTGCCGCGGGGGCTGCGCTCGCGGCTCCGCCCAGCTTGGGCTCCGGGGTCTGCGGTCCCGGCCCCGGCCCGCCGCGCCGCGGGCCCTGCTCGCCCGGGGGAGCCGCGGGCCGGCGCGGGCGCGTGTCCTCGGCCGCTGGCGGGCGTCTGCAGCTGCGGCGGGCGCGGGGCGCGCGGGGCGCGCGGGGCGCGGGGGGCGCGGGGGGCTCGAGGGGCGCGGGGAGCCGGGGGCTCCAGGGGCGCGCGGGGGGCGCGCGGGGAGCGGGGGGCTCCAGGGGCGCGGGGGGCGCGGGGGACGCGAGGGGCGCGCGGGGAGCGGGGGGCTCCAGGGGCGCGGGGGGCGCGGGGGACGCGAGGGGCGCGCGGGGAGCGGGGGGCTCCAGGGGCGCGGGGGGCGCGGGGGGCGCGGGGAGCAGGTCGAGGGGCGCGGGGCGCGGCGGCGCAGACCCTGCCGCGGGGAGCTGCGCCGACACCCGCACTTTGCGGCAGGGCCGCCGCCCTCGCCCGGCTCCCGCGCCCGGCTGCGGCTCGGGGACCGGCGCCGGCCTCCTCCCAGACCTGGGGGCGCAGCGCGGGCGTGTGAGGAGGCCCGCGGCCCCCCGCGCCCTGTCGGCGCCCCTCGCCCGCCCGCGCACCCCCCGCGCCCCTCCCGCCGCCGCACCCCCCGCGTCTGACAACCCTGCGGGGCGCTGGGAAACCCCACGCCGCCCCCGCGGCCGCGCCCCGCGCCCCGCGCCCCGCGCCCCGGGAACCCGAGGCCTCGGCCGAGCCGTCTGAGGAGAGTCGGGGACCGGCCCGGCCTGAGGAGCCGCGCGCTGAGAGGTCCGGGGGCCAGGTCTGGGCCTAGGGCTCGACCTTCCATTCCCTGGCAGGGAGGGGCCCTCGCCCCATTTTTCAGGGTGCGCGGCTTTGAGTCGCCTGCTGAGCTCACGCAGAGGGGCGGGGATTTGAACCCGCGCTGCTCCCGCCTTCTGGGCTCTTTCCTGGGAGGCTCTTAGGCCACAGACTGCAGGAAGGCCCCGGCCTGGGGCAGCAGAGGGGGCAGCTGCCTGGGCGCCGAGCCCGGGAGGGATGTGCATTCAGTGAGCTCTGTGCTCTCTGCCTGGGGGGTGTTTCCAGAGACCCCACCTTCCCCTGGAGAACAGGGCCCTCCCCTCCCTGCCCAGCGCTGAGGGCCGCACCGGCTGTGGTGTCGGGGGAGGCTGAGAGCAAATGGCGGGCGGTGGGAGGAACAGTTCTCTAGAGGAGGATTTCTGAAATGGGCAACCTGGTGTCTGGAGGTGGCTGGGGAGCAGGGCACCCCCAGACTTGGCAGAGCCTCCAGACACTTATCTACTGGCAGTGGGGAATGGCAGGGTGCACGGGAGTAATGTTATGCTTTCTCTGGCTATAATTGATACCTCCGGTCCTGTAATCAGAGAGAGCCGGGCAGGGGTGTTGCCCCCCCATCTGGGGCTGCTGTCTTGGGAGGCGGAGTGTGTGGGCAGCGGGCCGTGGGGTCACGGCTGGAAAAGGCCAGGAGACAGGCTGAACTGGCTCCTGCCGGTGGTCCTGGGCGAATGTGGCGTGTCCCGAGCTGGCGTCCGGGTGTGGAAAGGCACACGTGGGAAGCCATACACGCGCCAGCCCCAGGGCCTGCGGTGGCCGCTGCCGTGGCCTTCTGACCCACGCTTTTGGGACTGGCGTGAGCGTGCTCCCACCCACCTGTGGCTCCTGCCCCCGCCCACACCACACACAGTAGTCACTGCCATCTGCGCCCATGGTGGGGAGCCCCGGTGTGGCCCCTTGGGCTGGCCGTGGTGCCCCGGTGGCAGCTCAGGGTCTCTGGTCACTGCTGGCCGTAGCCCCTGCCCCCCAGAAGGCTGGTCTCCTTCCAGAGCCCACACCAGCATGTGGGGCTGGGCACCGCTTGGTCTTGTCTCCAGCTGCCCAGATGACCGTGGTCAGGGCCTGTGGCACCTGTCCCCCGCCCCCCCAGGCCAGCAGCTCCCCTATGTGCGCTGCCAGGCTGCAGGCGCTCCTTCCTTCTGCTGCTCACTGTGGCCTCGGAGATGCCTGGCAACAGCGTCGAGGCCCCGGGCAGCGCCTGCCCGCTCTGCTGCGTCTTGACTCCAGGTGGCCGGGGAGGTTTCCAGCCAGCACTGGGCGGAGGCAGGGGATGGCATCTGGGTCAGACAAGCCTGGATCCAAGTCCCGGCTGTGGTGTCCGAGTCTCAGTTTCCCCATGCGTGGGGGTGCTGCTGGCACTGTGTGAGGGCTGGACCACACGTGTGGGTCTCTGGAAACCGCGGCGAGTGTGGTGGCTTCGAAGCACCTCCGTGCACGTGTTCACAAGGGCCAGGGTCGCAGCGGAGAGGCCTGATCCGGGAGGGCCTGCCAGGGCCGCTCTGCCGAGGGGCTGCCCTGAGCCAGTCGCCCGGGACCGCTGCTGTCCTCCAGGCGGCCTGCGGGTCGAGCAGGTAGGACACGGCCAGGTGCCTCTGGCGGAGTGGGGGGTGCTGCCCTGAGGAAGCAGCAAGAAAGGCGGGGCCCCCGGAGGCCGGAGGCCAGGGATCTGGGTGGGGGCCTGCTCCCTGGGCGGGCTCCCGGGGCCCCAGGACAGCTGACTCCTCTGTGTCCTCCGGGGGGGGTTTCTTCCGCACACGCCCGTGTCCAGATATCCTCCCCTCACAGGACACCTGCCATTCTGAATCGGGGCCAGCCACGTGACCTCAGCTGACCTTGGTCACCTCCCCAAAGGCCCGGTCTCCAGTACAGCCACGTCCCGACCCGCTTAGGGTTAGGGCTTCCGCATGTGAGGCCCCATGAGGGCTGCAAGGCCTGGGCGCTGCCTCCCGGCTGCTCCGTCCTGGCCGCGGGGTGAGGGTCCGGCAGCCAAGGGCCCCGAGAACGCTCCCTCTGGCGCGGGGGTCCAGGTGGGGGTGGGAAGGACAGCCACGGCCTGAGACCCAGCCCTGCTCGGCTGGCGCAGGCCCAGGGTTTGGACAGAGACACAAGTCTCGCCTGAGCCGGGCCACACCCTGGGGTCCACCTGGGCATGACTGACTGCCCAGAGCAGGCGCCAGGGTGGGGGACCAGCCAGGCCCTCCTGCATCCCGCTGGCCGCGTCCTCGGCTGCGCTCGCCCCACGCCCGCTTGGGCCCTGGCGCCTCGAGGGCGAGAGCAGAGACCCAGGGCAGCGCCGGGCCTGCTGCTGGGGGCCGGGCGTGCTCGGGGAAGTTCCGCTGGGGCGGGGGGCGGAGGACAGGCGGTGGCCGAGCAGCTCCACAGGGATGCTGCGGCGGGGGGACTGGAGGAAGGAGTGGGGTGTCGCGGGCCTCTGTGGGGGCGTGGGTGAGGCCAGGGCCCCCCCGCATCTCCCGTGACCTTTCGCTCCAGGTTACTCTGAGGTCCATGGGAAAAGGCGAGTGGCCCCCGCGGGCTGGGCGTGTGGCTGGCGTCCCGGGGGCCTCCACGAGGCCGGCAGGGCGAGCCTGGGTGTGTCCTGTCCTGGCCTGGGCGGGTCCTGCCTCCACCCCGCTCCCAGCTGCCCCAGTTCCGGGCCTGGACTGGGGTCCTGGGCTGAGTGGATGAACAGTGGGTGGGGTCACAGCAGGAGTGTTTAGGGGTCTTGTTTGGTAGTTGGGGTGTCTCTGTACGGGGATCTGCATGGACCCAGCCCCCCGTGTGGCTCAGCTGCCGCCCCACTGGGCTTGTTATACTTTACTCTGCTTCCAGCTTCCCGGCCCTCCCGCCACGGTGAGGATTGCCCGGCTTCTCCCCGGGTGTGTTTGTCCTTGGCGCCGAAAGCGTCCAGTGAGACAAAGCCCTGCTTGTGGCCTGGGGGTGCCTGGAGGGCCCGGGTTCGGGCCGGTCCAGCGATCCCCTCCCCAGCACCTCTGCCAGACTCTGCCGGGCCGGGGCCCTCGCCTGGAGGGCGCCTGTCTCTGGGTGACTCCCTCTGAGCTGGGTGCAGCCGTGACAAGTTGTCCTGACCCAGAAACCTCCCGGAGTAGCTTCCGCGGAGCGCGGCCTCCCGCCAGTCGCGGGCACTGGTGCTGCCACACGCCTCCTGAGGCTGGGCCATGTCCCGACATGAGGGGGGCACCTGCCCCAACACTGGGTCCTTCGTGGCCCGTGGCCACGAGGTGGCTTGGAGTAGACCACAGGTTTTCTGGGATCACGTCCTGAGTTCGATGAGCTCCCGGGCAGCCTGGTCTGCTGCCCCTGAGAGAGCGTGTGGCCTGACTCCTGGGGCCCGTCCAGCCCGCTGCCCTCCGGTCAGCCCCGGTCGTGGACGAGCCTCAGCAGGGAGAGGAAATCACCGGGGGAGGTGGGAGGGTGGGCGGCCCAGGGAAGGGTCTGGCTGCCACTGTCCCTTTAAAGGGCGCCTGCCTGTCCCCGGGGCCAGGCCAGCCACGTTGCCCATGCCAGCTGCTGCCGGACATGGGCTGCTGGCCGGATGCCAAGCCCGAGCTGCCCAGGCCCTCCTCTGCACAGACACAGGGCTCCCTCCCGCCCCTCCCGCCCCCCCCACGCCCGCCTGGCTGGACACGGGAGGCCCCCACGTGGCTCTCCCCTCTGGCCCCAGCCCCGCCTCCTGCTGTGTCGCGGCTTCTGAGCCTCAGCCGGCAGCGCCTGCCTGGGCCCAGCGGGGTCCACATCGAGTGCTGTGTGGGAAAGGCTGGGCCGGGCCACTGGGCAGTGGCCTTGGCAGTCAGCAGCATGCAGGGGCAGCTCAGGCTTCCGTGCAGATCAGCGGGTCTGAACAGCCGAGGGGATGGGCAGATGTGCCAGGGCCCTCTGAGTTCTTGCGAAGCTGCCGCAGGGCCGCGCCCCCAGGGTCTCTGTTGCCCGGGCTGTTTCCACCTCGAGGCCTCCTGGGCGAGGGTGCCCCTGCGGGAGGCTCTGTGTCACCACAGCACCATGCTCACCCGTGCTCCTGGGGACCTGCACCCCGCGGCTGGAGGCCCCCGTGTGGACACAAGCCAGGGCTGGGGGCTGGGGGCCTCCTGGCGTCGCTCTAGGCATGAACGCGGGACTGGGTGTGACCCCTGCCGTGCCAGGCACGGTGTCCCCCATGGGCCAGGTGCTGTCTGTCTGTCCCCCACACATCCCCATCAGCCCATGGCATGGTCACTGCTGCCGGGGCCTCGGCCAGGGTCAGGCGGTCCCAGCTGGCGCGTGTTCCTTGCGTCCCTGTGGCTGCCGGTGTGGCCGGAGCAGAGGAGCCACGACAGAGGAGGGGAGCTGGGCAGAGGGGATGTGGGGTGGCGAGCAGACGTGAGCGGGGTGTGCAGCTCGCTGCCTGGTTCCAGGCCCCTCTGAGCAGCCTCCCAAGCCCCTGCCTCAGGCTCACGGGACTGATGCCCCCCGTGGCCTTTCATGGGCCACCCCCAGCTCTGAGGCGGTGTCCAGAGCCCAGGAGTAGCTGCGGGCACAGAATGGCAGCTCCTCGCACGGCCCTGAGTGGCAGATGTGGCAGAGCAGGCGTCCTCCAGGGGCTCCTGTGTGCCCGGAAGGGGCGCGGCGGGGGGGCAGTGCGGGTGAGGGGCGGCGCGGGCCTGTTTCATGGCTATGTGTGCCGTCACGCGCACCTGCTGCGGCTCTGCTTCCCGGGAGGCTCGGGGAGACCCCACCCCAGCTCCTCCCGCTCAGGCGACTCCGCCGTCGGCAGGAGGGCGAGCTCCCACCTCCCTGGCCTCCCGTGAGGATGCTGCAGCTCCGGGGTCTGCTTCATCTACGAAGCCCCCTTGCAGGGCCCCAGGTTAGGGTGCGGGCAGCTCTGGGGGGGCAGCTTCTGCGCCTCCTGTTTCCCCCTGTGCGGCTCTGGCAGCGGAGGCCCGAGAGCCTGACCCCTGGGGATGAGGCCACGCGCACGCTCAGAGCCGAGATGCTGCGCCGAGGCAGGCGCGTCAGGACTGGGCCCGGCCGGCGTGTCCCGCCCAGTCCTGCTGCCTGTGACGGCGGCGGGAGCTGGGCTCTGGGGGTCTGGGCGCGGCGTGGCACGTGGGACCAGCCCTCCCGTGCCCCGGAAATGCCCCAGGACTTGGCACATGGCTGCCGCTCGTCCATCACGGGGCTCTCATGTGCTTTGAGGACTTAAAATTATTTCCCCTTAAAGTGATCGAGGACCCCAAAGAGCTTTTTGCTCAAGTGGACGGTGTTGGTATTTACTGCATTGGAGACTGAAGTGGAGGCGTTTGAAAAGCACCCACTCGCTGAGCGGGGGTGCGGTGCTGTGAGTGGGGGTGCGGGTGCTGTGAGCGGGAGGCTGGGGGCTGTGGCTCGGCAAATTGCATTAATGTCTGCTTAATGGGGGCCAGCTGGCTTGTCGCGTCCGGCCGTGTCCAGCCGGTCCTGGCCATCATGCGTCACTTCGTGTCTGGAAAACTCCAGGCCACGCTCAGGCCTGGGGTGAGGAGGAAAGTGGCATCCTCATCTAACTATGAACGTGGTTTGGACCCCACCACCCCCGACTGGACCCAGCGCCCCGGCTCCCTGGACGCGGCAGGAGAGCTGCGGCCAGGGCGGGGCGAGCCGGGGCTGCCGCGGCTGTGAGGGCCAGGGAAGGGCCTGCAGGCCGGGCGCACTGCAGATGGTTTGCGAAAGAGGCAGAGAGCCCCCCCAGAACGTGGAGGGTTGGGGCGACGCCTTTTTCCAAGTGCCTGCTGCCTGCCTTCCCCGTGCATGTATCTTAGGGTAAAGGGACAGGCAGGACTTTGTCCACACTGGCTCTCAGAGGCTTACTTGGGCAGCAGCTGTTTGCTCGCCGCCTTTGCTGTTTTGGGAGGTGGACTTGCAGCGCGGCACGGAGGGGCACCCGTGTGTCACAGATGGGATTGAGAGCGTGTGCGCGTGTGTGTGTTCACGCACGCCCTTGCGGTCATTCAGCCTGCAGTGATCAACAAGCGGGAGCTCTGCTCAGGCGCAGATTCCACGTGCTGGCGAGGAGTTGGGCGCGTCCTCCATGGCTGCCTGGCCCGGGCAGGCCCAGCAGGGCGCTAAATATATCCCAGGGCGTGCCCTGGCAACCTCGGGGCCCTGCCCCCACCACGCCACTGACCAGCACTCCGGGAGGGATTGATTGTCTAACAAAAATCAATGCCTGCCGTTTCTGGAGTGTGGTAGAGTTTGTCCAGGCACCGTCTCCAGCACCACAAATCCCCGAGGGGATCAGTGCCCCCAATTTGCAGACAGGAGCTCCCGGCCAAGACACGAAGGTGGCTGCTAGGTCACACACCGGTGGGGGGTCCAGATGGCCTGACCCCACGCTGCCTCCCCGGAGCCCAGCTCCCCTGGGCTCCTCCTGATGAGGGCGTGGTTTCGCGTGTCCCCGCTCACTCTCCTGCGCACGGTGGGACCAGCCAGCTCATGCCACTCGGTGTCTTCATGTCGCCCCTGCACCCCCTGGTGATGCCCGCCCTCCAGGTGGGGACACTGGCCAGTGGCAGCAGAGCCTGGCCAGGTGCTCCCTGCCGGGGGTGGGCTTTGCAACGGTGGCCTCTGGCAGGAGTCTGTGGCCTCACCGGCCTCTGTTCTCACCATCTGCACCAAATGTGGGTCGGCTCCCAGCCGAGGCCGCGCGGCCTCTCAGCTCAGCAGGTACCTGTTTCGTGGCTCCCCGTGACTCTCCTGCACACGCACCCCTCCAAGCCTGCCCCTGCCCCCTGCCCAGGCGGGGTGAGGCCTGAGGGGACAAGGTCATCCACCATCTGACCACGGGGGCCACGTGGGAGGGAGGAGACTTGGCAGAAACCATTCCTTTTTTACTGAAAATACGACCTGCCCTCAGCTTCCAAGGCCAGCACCTTGCAAAGGACGTCATTCTGGAGGTTGGGGTCTTGTGGCCGTTTCTGCCCCCTGGGAGCATGCTCCCCTCAATACCCTGCTTTCTTGCCTGTGGTTCTTCGGGGTACCCTGAGAGGCAGCCAGACTCCTCAGCGGGCTTTGCTCTGGATTCAGGGATGGGGACAGCCGGCAGGCCAGGGTCTTCTCCTCCTGCCACGCCTCCACTTCCTCTCTGAGGAGCTGCCTCTCCCTGGTGACTGATCCCCAGGGGACTCCCCCTTCTCTGGAGACCCTCCAAAGGCAAGCCCACCCTGGATCTTGTGAAGCTGAATGGCCACATCTCTTAACACGAGCAGCCCAGCACTCGTGGGGCCAGGGGAGTCAAGTTTTTCACCTGGGCACATCTGTCCACCACCCAGGCTCTGGGGGGACCTGGTGTGGCTCTTCCCCCAGGCAGTACATGGTGAAAACACCCAGTGAGAATCCGCTGCCCAACACCTGGGACAACCTCTTGTGCGAGGGAAAGCCTGGCAGGCTTCCTGAAGGAGGTGACACTGACCTAGTAGGAGTTAAGCCAGGCAGCTTGTGCAGTGCCCCAGGAAGCGTCTGCAGAGCTGCCCTGCCCCTGCCCCGGCCCTGGCTGAGACGCAGGCATGCAACCCTCCCCACCCCCACGGGGCCCCCTGGTCTTCTGCACCTGGCTCGGCTCCTCACCCGCAGTAAGTGCTCTGTGCCATGTGAGCAGCTGTGGAGTGCGGCCTCGGGGAGCACCGGGGCGAGAGGAGCAGAGATGTGGCTCTGCCAATGCAGACCTGTGTGCTTCTAGAGGTGAGCATGGGCCTGGGAGCACGCTCTCCAGCAGCCTCCCCAGGCCTCCAGGCCTGGCCAGGCTTGGGGACTGTTGGTGCCATAGGCTCTCAAGCTGTGGCCCAGGAGCTGCGAGGCCTAGGGGCAGGGGAGGCGGGGGGTGGTGCAGGGGACATGCTGTCCTGTGATGGATGGGTCAGCAGAGGGGAGATGCTACCCTGGCCCTGCCTGCCCTGGCTCCCAAACCCTCCGGCCACCCTCTGCCTGGGGAGGGCTGGCCCGAGGGAGGGGCCTCTCCTCTGAGTTGCAGGATGGGGGAGCCGTGAGGGAGGGGGGCAGGCGAGGCTCCTGGTGGGGAGGCTGGGCCCCTCCCACCCACACGCCCCCCCCCCCCATCCTGACCCTGCAAGCTCTGGGTCCAGCCCCTGACCCTTCACTCCAGGGTAGCCTGGCACAGAGGGGCCTCTGCAGGCCTGGCCACACAGTGCTGGGTCTGGTGGCTCTCTGGTGTGGAGATGTCAGGGTGGACATGCGTCCTGCCTCTGACCTAAAGGGCACCATGAGCCCTGGGCCCTGCCCTGCAGCTGGGCGAGGTTGGGCATCCGGAGGAGCGCACTGCCCCGCCCCCTGCCCTGCTGTCCCAACGGGCCACTGCCTGGCAGCATTAGGACGCTGTCGGCCACAGTGCCCGCCCATGGAGACTGCACCCCAGGCTCCTGGGGAGGGTCTCGGCCGCCTCACGTCTCAGTTCTGGAAAGAGGCTTGTGCCAGGAATAGAACCTTCATTTCCCGAGGCACCGCCTGATGCTGGGTGCCCCAAGATGGGAGAGGAGCGGCGCTGGCACCTCGAGGGGGTGGGGCCCGCTGGCCCCAGCATCTGGAGCTGGGGCCTCCCGTCCCGCACAGGAGCTGGGCCAGGGGCCTCCCCCCCCAGTGGCAGAGCCCTGGTCGCTGGGGCTGCTCCGTCCGTGCCTCCTGCAGGGCCGCCAGCAAGGCGCGTGCACGCTCCTGGGTGCGCCTGCGCGGGACGCCGAGGCCCAGGGGAGCGGGCCTCGCCTAGCAGTTTGGGCCCCGGGCCTTGGGGGAGGAGCCAGGCCCTGCTGGTCCTGTTCGCGGTGGGGTCGCCGGGGTCTTCAGTCCCCGCCACCCCCACCCAACACACACATTTTGTCTTGAAAATTTTAATCATCTAGAAAAGTTGTAGAAAACAGCGCGCTGAACCCTGTGCAGCCGCCTGGATGCGTCAGCTCTTCGCGTGCTGCTACACTCTGCTCTGCCGCCTCCCTGCGCCCCTGACAGCACTCAGTCCCCTCCGGGCCTCGCGCCTGTGCGGAGCCTTGTCCGCGAAGCCCGGACCGTGCCCCTGACAGAGCTCCCCTCTTCTCCAGGAGCCAGGCCAGGGGCGCTGAGCCCCGGCCCGCAGGCCCCTTACCCGGCCCGGCCCACCAGGGGTCCCGGCTTGGCACGGGCGCCCTCTCTAATCTGCCTCTCGCCCCAGGGCACTCTCTGCGTTTCCGGGCTGCGTGTGTGACTGGATTTCCTCTTCCCTCCGTTGCTTGTTTTTCTGTGGGCTGTTCCGCGGGGCCCGTTGATTCAGGCGGATGGGTGTGGGGCCTGCGTTGTGTTTTGTCCGCAGATGAACCGCCCAGGACTGTGGACGGGAGGGCCTCCCTGATGGGGCTGGGGTGGACGGGCCGAGGAGGGGTCTCTGAGCTGGACACCAGACTCGGGCGCCTCAGCTCTCCCTCGGTTTCCCTGCTGGTCCTGCTCTGGGGGCTGCCAAGGCCCCCTCGGGGCTCCTCCTGGCCCTGGGTCCTGCACCCCTGCTGACCCCTCTGCTGGATGGTCCCATCTCCACAAGCTTTTCTCAGTCTCCGAGTTTCGTGTCCCAGGAAAGGGCCGACATCCTCCCGGGGCTCCCCCGCACCCCACGGCCGGACCCCCTGTTTCCCTGCCCACGACGGTGGCCCCTCCAGGCACCCACTCCATTGGGTTGGGTCATCCTGCGCTCCTGGCGCCTGCAGGGGGAGGGGCCTCGCGCCGGGCTCTGGCGCCTCCTGACGCGGTGTGGGCCTGCCGACCACCCTGGCCCGGCGTCCAGGAGGCTCCCGCCCAGCCACGCTGGCTGATACCTGGGGCCTCTGTGCTTCTGCCTTCTGCGCACGCCCACGGCAGGGCCTCCGGTAGGCACTGCGGGGGTGCGGGGTGGGGCTTCCTGAGCCCAGGTGGAGGCAGGCGGCAGGGACAGGATGGGGATCCCGGCTGGGGGGGAGGGTAGGTGCTGGGCTGGGCTCTGCAACCTGGGGGCCCCCGAAGTCGGCACTCTGTGCTGGGGGCCCGTGGCCAGCCTGGCAGGGAGGGCGCACAGTGGCGTGGGGTCTGGGCACCCCTGAGGGGAGACCTGCGGCCTGCAGTGTCGGCGGCGTGCCAGCTCAGAGCGCCGGGGGGCTCCATGAAACGGGAAGTCCCCGTTCTGATTGAACCGAGTTCCCCAGACAGTGAGGTCCCGGCGAAGGTGACCCCGTTTTCGGTTGGGCTGTCGCCGTGTAGCGGGGAAGGTGTGGCCATGCTGGAGCAGGATGAGAGAGACCCAGGCGCAGGTGTGTGCGCGGGGCAGTCCCCTGGGACGCCGGCACCCCAGGAGCGGGAAGGAGGGGTCCCCTGAGGTGTGGGGGAGCGTGGGCTGCTGATGCCTGCCTTTCGACTCTGGCCCCGGGACCCTGAGTGCCAACGTTGCTGCTGAGGCTGCCGTGGTCGCTCACCCCGCGGCCCTGAGAAGCGCGTCCAGGCAGGACCAGGAAGGAGGGTGCGGGCGCCCTGTGTCCAGGCCGGGCCCGGCACCTTCACGGCCATCTCGTGCAGCCCCGCAGCGGGCGGAGGCCAGGGAACTGGCCGAGGGCCAGGGTCACTGGGCGCTGAGCGTGAGTGGCAGAGGGCCCGCGGCGGGGCTGGGTGTGGGGTGTGGGGTGTGGGGTGTGGGTTGGACGGCCACGAGCCAGGCATTCTCTTCCCTCGGTGAGCTTGCCTGGGGGCTTCCCGGTGGAGGTGTCCAGTGTGCAGATGGCTCTGGGGCTGGGTGCCCAGGGGTGGCCAGGGCTGGGCATCAGGAGTCCTTGCCAGAGGACTGGACGGTGTTGTTGCGCCGACCAGACCTGAATTTTTATGACGGGCAAATTGTTGGTATTTTCCTTGCTTTAAAGTGACCTTGAGAATCTCCACCATCTGTCACGGGGGCCAGACCCGGGGCCGTCCACTCCCCGCCCATCCGGCCCCGCCCGTGAACAGAGATGGGGGGAGCAGCCACCAGCAGCACAGGGGAGGGGCAGGTCAGCGGGGAGCAGGGGCGTCCAGGAGGCGGGAGGGCATGGGGATCTCTGCGGGGGGCTCGGGGTGCAAGTGGGGCATGAAGCCACCTCCCACGCCCTTTCCTTCTGGCCAGAGCCCCTTCTGAGCCCTGGGGGGCCCGCCCCTCCTGCAGGGGCAGCGAGGGCTGCACGGTGGTGCCTTCCGGGCAGCGGGCAGCCCAGTGTGCCCTGGGCACAGGGCGCACGTCTCTCTTCTGAGGTCATAGCTATCACTCTGGCGGGTGCTGGGGTGGCAGGCTAGGCTAGGGCTCTGCGCCGTGGGTGGCGACCCATTTGTGGGCGCGAAATCAGTTCAGTGGGTCCCAGCAGCACTGGTTACGTAAGATGTGGAGCTGAACAGGGAGCGAGCAGGTGCCTGTTTGGAGGCGAGGTCTGCTGCGTGTTCCCAGGTCTTGCTGTTAACCCACCGCTGCGGGCTGGAGGCCGAAAGACAACCCCCAGATCAGACCGGCGCTCGCCCGAGACCTGTGGAGAGGGCAGTGAGGATGGAATGAAATCCTGGGTGTTGCGAAGGAAGGCTGTCCCCATCATCCGGGCAGTTCTGTGCAGCCACGTTGTTCTCAGGCGAGAGAGGCCCAGGGGGGTCATGGCTGACACAGTAGACGGGCTGGACCCTGGGGGCAAGGGCGGGCGACGTTGCACAGGCCAGGGGCCGGCTCCCTGCTCCCCGGGCCCCGCGGGCTGGGCTGGCACCCTCCCCTGGCTGGCAGGACATGCAGCCCAGACTTGAACCGGCCCCGTGGCCCGAGGCCAAAGCAGCCCCCACCCCCGGCCAGCACAGGGCACGGTGGCTGCTGACAGTGGGCTGGTCGTCCTGTTTATAAGCCAAGGGGGCATCATTCTGGGTTGCAGGCTTGCACCCACTTGTGGGACCCCTGGGCCCGGCAGTGATGCTCTGAGGGTTGCCTGAGGCCCCGGGGGTTGCCTGGGTGAAGTGGGGGCACCGGGGAGCTGGGCGGGAGGTCAGGCTTCAGTGTAGCTCTGAAGGTCCCAGGCCGCCGCTGCCCGCCCCGCTCCAACTCTCGGAGCCCTTGGGAGACGCTGGCCCCTGCTGTGGGAGGCCGGCTGGGCCCACCCGGAGGCGCTTCACAGGCGGCATGCACCCCACGGGACTGGCCTGACCCACCGCACCCTCACCATGTGGCTCTCCTGCTCAGGGCCAGGCCCCCCAGGGACCAGGCCAGGCAGGCCAAGCCGCCTGAACCTCCCAAGCCTCAGTTTCCCGACTGGCACACTGGGGCTGCGTTGTGGGTTAAGTAGGCTCCCCCCAAATTCATGACCGCCTGCAACCTTCGAGAGTGGTCTTGTTTGAAACGGGTTTTGCAGAATTAAGATGAGGCTGTGTGGTGGCCCCGGGGCTGGTTCCAACCGGCTCTCCCAGCACCCCGCGTGGCTGGCAGGGCTTGAGCGGACCCCTGCCGCCTCCGCCGGGCCTTTGCAAATCTCCTTTCCGGGACGCCGGGAACAGGTGCACTGCGAGGGTGGCAGAGTCTATTTCGGGTGCCGGGAGGCGCGGCCCTGCCCCCCCCACTCCTGTGGCAGCGGCCACGGGACGCTCCAGCGCGTGTCTGCCCAGTGGGGTGTGGCCCCCGGCGCCCTCGCTCAGCGGCAGCGCTTCTCAGGCCCACGCTCACGGGAGGCCTGGGGGAGAGGCAGGCGGGGCCCTAAGCTGCGCGTCCCGCGGGGTGGACGGCCAGTCGTCCTGGCCACGTTCTTTTTTTTTTTTTTAGATTTATTTATTTATTTATAGAAGAACCGGGGCACAGGCCAGAGGTGTGGAGGGTGAGAGGATTCCCCAGAGACAGAGCGGGGAGCAGAACAGGCAGACGGACTGAAACACACTGCTGCGGGGAGCAGCGGGCGAGACAGGAGAGGTCTGCTGTGCCCTGTGGGTAGCTCCCTGGCCAGCGGGGATTGAACCCGCTCTGCAGAGGCTGCGGGCAGCTTCACAGCGCTGCGCTCAACCGCCTGCACCACCAGGGGAGGCCCATGGCCACATTCTTGAGCCCCACAAAGAAGCTCCAGGGCGAGACTCAGAGAGAAGGAGCCGGCCAGGGGTGGAGGGAAGGACGCAGTGACCACTGCGAGGTGTCCTCTCTGGGCTCAAGTGACCTGTACAGATGAGTGAGCTGAGGGTGGGGAGGGGGCTTCAGCCCCACACAGAGGCAGGTGAGCCCCGTCCTGGAGCCGGAACCCCTGGCGCTCCATCCCTGCTTCCCCCCACCCCATCTCCCTCGCCCTCCCTCCCTCCCTCCCTCCCTCCCTCCCTCCCTCCCCAGGCGACAGCTCCCCAGGGCCAGAGCCGGTCCTGTGGGGACATACCCCAGCCCGGGTTGGGCCAAAGGCCTGTGCCTGGGGGAGCCAGCAGTGACCGGTGGGGGCCAGTGGCCCAGGGGTGCCCACCTCCAACACTGCTCGGTGACAAAGCCTTGGGGCCTCAGAACAGGGGGTGCCACATGCAGTGCCCACACGCCTGCAGGGGACAGCCTGACCACTGGGGTGGACGCTTCCAGGCGCCCTCCTGGCCCTTGCTGACCGTGGGGGGAGGAGTAGGGGCTCAAGCGGCTAGGACAGGGCAGGAGGCCGGGCGGCCACCCTCAGCCCCTCCCTGCTTGTCACCTGCGTGTCCAGGCAGCGCCGCCCTGGTGGCTTGGTCGACTTGTGGCTAAGGATTCTGGGGTGACAGTTTTCAGAAGCAAACAGGGCCCACTGCTAACAAGGCCGCTGGGAAAGGGGTCCGTGTCCAGCGCAGGTGCTGGGGCTGGGCCTCTCCCTGCTGCCCTGGCCTCCGCCACGCCCCGGCGTCTCCAGTCCCGCTCAGTCAGCCTGTCTCGGGGTCGGCAGCGGGCAGTGTGGAACTGGGCAGCTGCAGGACCCGCGAGGCCTGAGTCCCTGGAGGTCAGAGATCCAGAGTGACCAGGGTGGAGGCGCACCTGCACAGGTCCTTCCCCACCACGCCGTGTCCACTTCCTGCCAACAGAGGGCAGCGCCACCGCCCTGACCCCACAGCCGGGAGGCTTTGAGGGGCTCCCCACAAACCTGGTCTTAAAGCAGCTCCCCCCCCCCCATTAAATGTCTTTCCCAGACCCAGGAAGGTGACTGTAGCAACGGTTCCTTGGGCACTCACTGCGGCTGGTCCCGGGAGCTGGCTAAGCCTTGTCCTGCCCCCTCCCCCGGGGCTGGTGACCTGGCAGATGGAAGGACAGAGCCTGGGGTCCTAGGGCCTTGCCTGAGCTCACAGCTCCACAAGAGGCGAGGCTGGGGCTGCAGCGGGCCCCCGACCCAGCGCCCACACCCCCAGGACTCTGACAGCCCTGCCCCGCGTGTCTGGTGGCCCACATCCTGGCCTGGAGCCAGCGTCCGGCAGGACAAACCAGCCGTGGAGTCACGGAGACGCCGCGTCCTGTCCTCTGGGGGGACCGCAGCTTCCAGCCCCGCAGTCTTGGCCCGGCCTTGGCCACGGGTGGGGTGACTCGGCAGTCAGCCCCGGCTGAGCGGGGCTGCGGTGAGGCATGGCTGGCGTGCTGGGGTCCGGCCAGGATCCCACGCCTCCCTCACAGGGGGTCTCAGCTTGCAGCCCGGAAGGCCTCGCCTTCTGCCTCCCCCCCAGTTCTGTTAAGTAACAGAGAAAGCGGCTTCTGCAGAGTCTGTGGGGACAGGACGTGGGGGGTGGAAGCTGCTGCTGCTGCAGGTAACCCGGGGCGGCACTGCCCCCAAGCACCCGGGACGGGTCGCCGCGCAGCTCCGGCCTCGGGTCAGTGCAGGCTCTCAGGGGCGTCAGGGACTTTGGGCGCCCAAGGAGGCTGGCGGGCCGTGGCACAGAGGCTGCGGGCCGGAGCCCAGCCCTCCAGGAGGGGGCCCAGCGGCGTCCGCACTGGCCAGAGGGAGCCAGATGCCCCCACACCCAGGCGCCTCTTCTAGTTAGCCAGTGCCCAGGCCCCCACCCCCCGAGTCCCCTCTTCTCCAGGAAGCTCCCCACCCCTCTGCCCACCTCAGCGCGTCCGCCCACCCAGGCCAGGGTCATCTCCCGGACACCAGACACCGCCGGCTGCTGTGGGTGGTGCCTGGGCCCTCAGCGACCATCGCCTCTCACCTCCTGACCACCACTGGCCCTGGGGGCGCGGGGTGGGGGCGCGGGGCACCCTCCTGGCTGCGATGCTCCCACCTGGCCCCTGCCCGCTAACGCCCCCTCCCCGCAGTGTCGGAGCGGCAGGCTGCGCTCGGCGCGCTGGAGAAGCCGCCCAGCTCGGCCATCCTGTGCAACACCTGCGGGAAGCCGTGCAGGGGCGAGGTGCTGCGGGTGCAGAGCAAGTACTTCCACCTCAAGTGCTTCGTCTGCAAAGGTGAGCTCGGCGGGGTCGGCCCTGGGCCGGGGCTTGGGAACCAGAGTCCGTCTCCCTGCGCGGGGGCTCCCGGGGCCACCGGGGCCTGCCCAGTGGGGGGTTGGGGTGCTGCCGGGTCCTGCCAGTGTCCGCTGCTCCCAGCGTCAGGTTTCAGGCCCAGGGACCAGCGTAGATGCCTCGTGGGTGCCCAGCGTGGCCGGCACAGGACGCCCAGGGAGAAGGCCCTGGTCTCTGGCTGCACACGAGCACGTGGGCACCAGGCTAAGCTCGGCGATGCCTGAGCGAGCCTGCCTCGCCCTGCGCTGGGCTCCGTGTCAGCAGCGCAGACTGGGTGGAGCAGGGGGCGGGGCAGAGGGCAGTCAGGGCACCGCCTGCCCCCCCCCCCCGGGGGCTCCGGTCTCCCAGCCCACCCCGTCGTCCCTCCACTCGGGGAAACCGAGGCACAGGGTGGGGGTGTGTCTGGCCCAAAGTGATCCACGCAGCTGCCGGCAGGTGGAAGCCAGAATATCTTGGAGGAGAGAGGGCAAGGGCAGAGGAGGGGGAGCTGGGGAGGAGAGAAGAGGGAGGGAGGGTGGGGAGGAGCTGCCCCAGGTCTTCAAACCCGCCTGTGGCCAGAAAAACCCCCTGGTCTCCTGGACCAGCTCCGCACTCAGGACCCGCCTTTCCAGCGCTGTCCTGCGGCCCTGCAGGGAACAGGCCCCCGGGTCAGGCGGACAGGCCACGGCAAGGGTGGGGGGGACCTGGGGAGGGGCAGGCTTCTGGACCTGGCAGCAGCCCGGGGGCTTGTGCGGGAGCCAGGGGAGAGGAGCAGGAGAGGGGGAGGGAGGTGGGGAGAGTGCACCCCACCTGCAGCTTGGCTGCTCCCCAACCTCGAAGAGCCCCGCTCCCCGGAGGCTGCAGGGGATACAACGGGGGGAGCACACAGGTGACCCTTTGCCCGCCCTCTGCAGCACAGCTCCCAGGCAGGAGGGGTGCTGAGGGCTCAGGGACTCAAGGTTCTGTCCCAGCGTCCCCAGCCCTGGTCCCCGCAGGGTTTGGCCTCCTCCTCCCTGGGGAGGGGCTCCTCTGCCCCCCGCCCCCGCGATGGCCCTCCCAGGACAGTGGGGGCATAGCAGGTGTTGCGGTTCAGCCACCTTTGGCCTGGCCTGTTGTGGCCACAGTGCCCTGGGGGCGGGGGCTCGTGAGCCAGCGTGCTTTGTCCTTGCCGGGGTCAAGCAGGCAGGGGAGTCTGGCCGGCCCCTCAGCCCCGAGGAAGTCCAGCATTGGGGCTGGGCCCGGCCTCCCCCCGGGGGCTCAGGTGCCCCCAGTTTGCACAGCGGCGAGGCAGCGGGTGGTCCGGCGGCGGGGCTGCTGGGAGGCGTCTCCCACGCACGGCACTTCTCCCGCAGCATGCGGCTGTGACCTGGCCGAGGGCGGCTTCTTCGTGCGCCAGGGCGAGTACATCTGCACACTGGACTACCAGAGGCTGTACGGGACCCGCTGCTTCAGCTGCGACCAGTTCATCGAAGGCGAGGTGGTGTCGGCCCTCGGCAAGACCTACCACCCAGACTGCTTCGTGTGCGCCGTGTGCAGGTGAGCGCCGCCCCCGCCTGCCCCTCCTGCCCGCGCGCCCTGCCCTGCCGGACAGGAGGGGCCGCTGGGCCCAGCTGGGGAGGCGAGACCAGGGCAGCCCGGCTCAGGCACAGCTTCGCCCAGCCCCTGCCTTGGCACAGCACGGAGGCCCCTTCCCGGCATAGGGCAGGCTCCTGGGAAGCAGCGGACACTCGGCCCGCGTGGCTCCTGGGGGGTGTTGCCGGGCTCAGTCAGGGGAGACTTCGGGGTTGATCCCTGGGCCGTGGACCTAGTTACGGCGTGTGCCCTGGACAGAAGGGCTTGGGCAGGGGCGTGAGAGAGGAGGGTGCCAGGGAGCGCAAGCCCCAGCGTCCACTGCGGGTGTCTTGGCAGCCATTGTGGGCCGAGTGTCGGGTTTCCGAGCGCGGTGCCCAGCAGCGAGGCTGTGTGGTCACGGCCTGGACCACC
Organism: Talpa europaea; assembly: GCF_964194135.1. NCBI lineage: Eukaryota > Metazoa > Chordata > Mammalia > Eulipotyphla > Talpidae > Talpa > Talpa europaea. Next base: position 142,484,021 of record NC_140071.1, on the reverse strand, counting down.
TCCTCGGGGTTGTCGCTGTTTTAAAAATAATAGCAGGCGGCTCTGCTGTGCTGGGCCAGCTGGACTGGACTCCCCACCCCAGCAAGCAGCCGGACACTGGGCAGGACTGACCTGACAATTGCTGTCACTCTGGGAGCCCAGGCAGCTCGGGCCCAAGAAGGGAGGCAGAGGGAGGGGGCCTGGGGCCCAGCTCCTGCTGGAGCCCGCCCTGGAGCCGTGCCGGTGGGAGCAGCGGGTGGGCACAGGCGCTGCGCTGGGAGTCAGTCCAGAGGCAGGCCCCAGCTGGGAGAGCTGTGCGGGGAGTGTGCCTGCGGCCCTCGAGCCTGCCCAGGCCTGAGGCCATTGGGACGTGGAGGGTCACTCGGCAAGGCAGGGCCGAGCAGCCTGGCTAAGCAGGCAGTCCCCGGGGCCGAGGGACTGCCATGCTCTGACCCCAGGACAGAGTCTCGCTGAGCACCCAGGGCTGGCCCTCCTTGTGAGAGGATGGCGACGGCCCTAGAGCCACGCTGCGGGCACCAGCCCTGGCAGAGTGCAGGGCGCAGCTTGAGACTGCACAGGTGCACACGGAGCTGGCCCCATGGCAACGCCGGCCCCCGAGGGAGACCCAGGCCCCTGCCCACCGCAGGGAGGGAGCCCTGTCCGCATCCGACCTACAGCGTGGGCCGCAGGGGAGCCAGGCCTGAGACGAAGCGGAGCCCCAGCTGGCGTAGCTGGCACGTGGGCGTGGTGGGGCGAGGCGAGGTCCCCAGTGTGCTGGCCCTGGGGAGCCTGACTGTGCCTAGGGCCCTATGGACAGAGACCAGGTGGAATTTCCAGAAAACTACATGTTCTAAAATGAGGACTTTCCCGAAAGGAACTAGCAGTGAGTTAGGTGCAACCTGGGAAAAGGCCAGCGAGCTCCAAGACTCCCGGTAGGAACTCTCCCGTCGGGAGCAAAGAGGGGAAAAGACTGAAAACCGTCCTTGTGATCTCTGGACATAGATCTGTCTGTCTGTCTCGCCGGGGAGGGGAGACCAGAGGTCTGGGAGAAGACTGAGCACATTTGAAGAAGTAATGGCTGAAAACTTTCTAAACTGGATGAAAACTGTAAATCACTGGATCCAGAAATTTCAGTGAAACTTGAGCCGAATAAATACGACTCCCTCCCTATCCCGTCCTGAGCCGTTTCTGAAAACAGAAATAAGAAGACAGTCTTCAAGGCAGCAAGAGAACAAAACCGAGCGTGTCTGCCGGACAGAAGGGTGCCTTGTCCTCTCGTCCCAAGCCGCGCCAGGGGACCGCAGAGCAGCGTCTTGGAAGGCGGAACCAGAGAGTCCGTCAGACCATGTCAGACCAGCCCCGGGGTCTCAAACACGAAGGCAAGATTGCAAGGGCGTGTGTTTCTTTCTGGGGTGATGAAGGTGACCTCAGCTGGGTTGTGCAGATGGTTGGAGAACTCTGAATAGAAAAAGGCCCTGCGCATGTGCGCGTGGACACGTGACCGTTAGACGTGTGTGTGGTTAAAATAATGTCAATAGACAAAATAATGTCACCCGCAAAAAAATCCAAGAAAAAGAAAACTTGCAGACACAACGGCTGCGAGCTCACGGCGAGCAGGGCAGTCCTGCGCGGTCATAACTGACAGCTGGCGAACTGACGAGAATGATGCCAAAAGACGCTAAGAAAGCGCAAGGGCAAGCTCTGAGCTGGGACAAGTGTCTGCCGCGGGACCGGTCCCCGAAGCATCCGAAGGCCTTCTCAGCTCAGTACGAGGCCTGTTAAAAATAGGCGAAAGGGCTTACCGGGTGCCCGCAAAGCACCCACGTGAGCACCCCAGGGACGGCAGCCGAACCCCGAGGAAGCGCGTCTCCACGCACCAGACCGACTCACCTGCGACGGCGCCCGCCACGGGCTGTGCGTGGAGAGTGGTAAGCGGGAGGCGCTGCTGCTCTGCCTGGGAGGCCAAGTCGCCCCATCTCTATGGAAACCAGTCTGGCAGCTTCTCATCGAATTAAATATACAGTCAGCGCGTGGCCCTGTAATTCCACTCGTTGCTGCTCCCCCGAGGAATGGAGTGCGCGCCCACAGTGCGTCCACAGCTGCTCCTGGCAGCCCAGACCGGCAGGCCCCATGCCCCCCGCGGGGTGGCACGGAGTGGCCGCTCTCCCCACTAGCGCACGCTCCAGGTAGCGGGAGCAGGAAAGACCCACTGTGCGCGTGGCCAGTGAGGCCCTCGTGCCAGCCAGGACGGGTGTGGGGTGCATGCAGACGCTCACGGGGGCTTCTTGCAATGGGTGGAGTGCCCCTCCCACAGCCGTGGTGTTGCTCACGCGCGTGTGCACATTTGTCAAATATACCTCACTGAAGTTGAATTCCTAACACGACAGCTGCCGCCTCTTCAGCTCTCCTGGTCCCGGGCAGCCTGCCAGAGCTGTCCACCTGTGTGTCCAAGGGAGGGACGCCTGCTGGGTGGGGGGTGGGGGTAGAATGCATGTGTAGATGGAGGCTGGCTGGACGGTGGATGGACAGGGTGGGTAGGGGGATGGGGGATGGTGGTGGGCGACGGATGGGTGATGGATAGGTCGGTGGATGTCGTGTGGGTGGGCGTGTGGGTGACGGGTGGACGGGTGGGTAGCTGGGTGGGTGGATAGCAACCCTGCAGCAGGTGCTAGTTTATGAAGCAAGTGCTCAGGGGGCTGCGGGCCGATATTCGCTCAGATCACGCCTGCGAGGGAGAGGCCCTGCTCTGTTCCCTGTCCCCACTGGGCTTCCAGACAGTGGGGGTGAGGGCAGCAGGCCCAGCGCGGCCCTTGGACGACGAGGCGGGTGCAGCAGAAGCTGGAGGCTCCGGGTCAGTCAGAGCTGCGCAAGTGCGGGCCCCGGGGAAGGGCACAGGCCCCCTGGCCAGCTGGGCTGGGGAGGTGACCCAGTGCTGGCGGGTGTCAGGTGGACATGGGCAGCCCCCTCTGGTCATCTCTCAGCCCCTGTCTGCAGGGGCCCGGCCCTCGCCCCTTGGGGACAGGCCAGGGGTGGCCCCTCTACTGCTCACCCACCTCGCTCCAGGCTGCCGGGCAGGGACCTGACCCGGGCTCGCCGCCTCCCACAGCCCTGCGGGACTCTTGGAGCTCCCCTGCCGGCTGGTCTTGGTCTGACCGAGCTTCTGCACACGGCTCTGTGTGGCCCTAGGGAAGCTGACTCTGCTCTCTGGACTTTGGTTTTCTCGCCCACGAGGGAAACACGAAGCAAACACGAAGCAAACCACCACCTTGACAAGCACGCGGGGGCCCTAGGGGGAGTCTGGGGCCCGTCCGCGCCTGCCTAGCGGGCTTTCAGAGCAGCAGGCGTTGCCGTGATGGCGGCTCAGATGCATCCTGGGTGGCCAGAGGAGGCAGTGGGCAGTGTGGGCGGCTGGTGAGGGCCGGTGTCCTGACCAGGCCCGAGACGGCTCTGCCTGGGGACTGTGACCGGGATGGGCTTCCCTCCCCAGGGCAGACGCCGAAGCGTCTGGCCTGGCCGGTGACACTTCTCTCCTTGCAGGTTGCCCTTTCCGCCCGGGGACCGAGTGACCTTCAACGGGAAGGAATGCATGTGCCAGAAGTGCTCCCTGCCCACGGCGGTGGGCAGCGGCACCCACCCGGCCCAGGGCCTCTGGAGTAAGTGGGTGCCGAGTGGCCTGGCAGGGTGGTCCTGCCATGCCCGGGTGGGGCCCAAGCAAAAACTGCCACAGTGTGAAACTGGATAAGCGCAGTGCAGGGGCCTGGGAAGAGGAACCCGGGCCTCCGTGCCATGAGCCCTGGCGCAGGCTGTGCCCCCCTCTGCCTGCACCCTGCCTCTGGGAAGCCCCCGCCTCCTCCAGGTCCTCCCCCCACACCCTCAGCCCCCGTGGTCACTACCCCACCGTGGAGGGGTACCCCCAGGGAAGTGGGCTCCACCAGGGCTTCCTGGGGACGGCAGCAGGGGTGAAGAGTCCTCCGTCTGTGCATTCACTCACTCAGTCACTCACATGCTCACTCACTCACTCATTCATTCACCAAGCGCTTCCTGGGCCTCTGGCCTGTGCTGGCCCCCAGGGGCCCGGAGGCGAAAATCAACGTCCCTCCTGTCCCCTCGGCCCCAGCCGGGAGTGGGAGTCTGTCCTTCTGCTGTCGCCCAGGCCTGCGGATGAGTGTGAGCAGGGTGCTAATTTAGGAAAGGAAGAATCTGACCAACAGCCTGTGGGTGTTCATGTTTTTCATTCTTGAAAACAGCTCCGGCCGCTGCGGAGAAGAGAAGCCGGGCTGGGCACAGCGTCTGTGGGCCCTGCGCCTCCTGCCCACACTCACACTCACGCTCGCTCACACACACTCACACACCCCGGGCAGGTCTTGTGGCCTGTCCCTGCCCTGAGGGCCCCTGGCCTCTCCAGCCTGGTGCTGCAGCACACGAGCCTAGTGGGGGACACCCAGGGCCGCGGCCAGAGGGTCAGGGGGCAACTGGGTTGGAACCCCGAGGCCTGAGCACGAAGCACCTGGGAGCCCCGGGACTTCCTGGCTGAGGCGGCCCAAAGGGTGCGGGGAGGGGGTTGGAGCAGACACCCCACTGGGACCACAGCTTGGACAGCACTGACCCCCTGGGGCTGCAGGCGGGGCTGGAGGGCTCCTGGGGTGGGGGTTACTGGGAGATCATCAGGCAGGAGGCTGGGGAGGACACGGGCTCCAAGCTCTGGAATGCAAGGCTTTTCCCCTGGGGGGTCACAGCAGCTTCCTACCTGTCACCTCTGCGTGGCCTGGGGCAGCAGCCCCCACCCAGCGCCCTCTTCCTGTCCTCGGGAGGGGAGGCCTCTGGCCACTGCATTCCAGGGTCCCCGCTTGACCAGCCCGCATGCAGCAGGCAGCAACGAACTCCTAACTTGTTTTCCTCCTGCTCCCGCTGACCGTCGTGCAGCCGGCCCCTCCAGCCCCCGCGGCCAACCGCCCCGGGCCCGCCCCTCGGTCCCTTGCCTGACCCCGCTGTGTTCCCGCCTTCCTCCCAGGCTGCGGCGGCTGCGGCTCGGAGATCAAAAACGGCCAGTCCCTGGTGGCTCTGGACAAACACTGGCACTTGGGCTGTTTTAAGTGCAAGACCTGCGGGAAGCAGCTGAACGCAGAGTACATCAGCAAGTGAGCGGCGTCTGCAGCGGCCGGCACCCCTGCCCCCCGCCCTCCGGGCACCCCTACCCCCTCCTCCTGCGCCCCGCCCCTGGGATGGGGCACCCCTGCCTCCCGCCCTCCGGGCGCCCCTGTGCCTGTGCCCTGCCCACTGGGCACCCTACGCTCTTGCACCCTTGGGTCCTGCCATGCCCCACCCTCAGGTGCTCAGGGGCTCCACAGGATGCTGGCTCGGGAACCAGGAGCGCCTTTGTTGCACCTCCTTCCTTCTAGGCCCCCCGTCCCTCGGTGCTGGGGTCCCCCCGGAGAGGGCAATGAGATGAGAAGGTGAAATAGGCCCAGACCCGGCTTCCCCTCCCAGCTGTGGGGCCCCTGGGCCAGCGGCCCTCGTAGCCCCGGCCTCCCTGCTATGGGATAGAGAGACCCTGCTTCTCGGGCCCAGAAAACCTGCCCCTCGGTCGCGTTGCTACCTGGGGCCAGAAGAAGGGGCGACCCCCGCGAGGGGGCCCTCTGTGGGAGTCCCGGGGAGCCCAGCCCTGACCCCCTGTCCCCGCAGGGACGGGCTGCCCTACTGCGAGGCCGACTACCACACGGAGTTCGGGATCCGCTGTGAAGGCTGTCAGAAGTACATCACCGGGCACGTGCTGGAGGTGAGGGCGGCCCTGGGCACCTGCTCGGTCCTGCCGCGGTCCCGGCCCCGCCAGGCGGCCCCCTGTGCTGCGTGTCTGCGCCCCCTCCGGCCTCTAGGCTGCCCACTGAGCGCCCCCTCCCCCGGGAAGCCTGCCCGTGGCGCACTCTGCCCTGTGAGCTGGACGTGGTGGGAGAGCTGGGGGGCTCGGGGAGCTGAGTCTCCCTTTCCTCTCGGAGGGGCCAGGGGCCCAGGGTCTCTCCAGGGAGCGGCAGCAGGACTGGCCCCGGGGGGCCGGGAGAGGCCACGGGCAGCACCTGGGCGGGGACTTCGGCTGCTGTGTCTCGATCAGCCGGCCTCACGGCGGGGCCCTTGGTGGAAGTCACCTGCACCTCACACTGTCCGCGCACCCCCGGGGGGCAGGGGAAGACAAACCAAACCCCACTCACCCATTTCAGGGGCCTAGGCCCGCCCCGGCTCTGTGCTGGGGCAGATGGTGGCTCTCTGGCTGGCACAGGTCCGTGGGAGGTCGGGGTAGGAAGGGGTATTCCCTGGGGGGGTCACTGGAACCCTGGGGGTGTTCACGCCCCCTCCAGACGTCGGCGCTGCCTAGCTGCCTGCCACCATCACCCTCACTCCCGGTTGGGAAACCTGGCGGCCAGCACCCAGGGGCACGGTGTCCTGGGAATGTCCCCTGAGGGCTCCCCCGCCCCGCAGCCCCTCTGGGCGACCAGGCGCCCTGCTCGAGGCTGGGCCTGCCCACAGGGGGGCCAGGCTGGGCCAGCAGCTGCACCCAAGCAGGGCGGGGGGCCACGGAGCAGCAGCTCCCGCAGAGCACCGAGGCTGATTTTCACCATTGCCTGTGATGGGACACCCAGGGGCATGGGTACCGAGGGTGCCCTCGGGCTCAGGGAGACCAAGCCGATGTTGCTCCCCATGTTGCCCCTGGCCTGTCTGCCTCCTGACACCTGTGGGACCCCCTGCACCCTGGGGTGGGACCACGTCCCGTCACCTCCTCAGTGAATCTGTGAGGGGACCCAGCTGAGTGCTGGCCCTGGCCACTGGCGGGGCGGGCCTCCCGGAAGGCAAGGGTGACCCTCTGCAGGGCCAGTGCCGGGGTGGTGCCGTGAGGGCCCCCACCCGCTACTCCGGTTTATCAGGACCGGCCTGGAGGGCGGGAGCGCGGGGACCCCGCGGGCTGAGCTGGCTGCAGCGAGCAGAGGCCTCCCGGGAAGATTGATGCTTTTGTTTTTCCTCTGCCGAGCTCCTGGCTGGCTGAGCGCGGCTCCGCACCGCCTGAGCTTCCTCAGCCTCCTCCTGCGAGGTGGCTGCCGCGGGCGGCGGGCGGGCGGGGACCGCGGGCTCGTGCTGGGGGAGCTGCGTGGGGCGCGCCGGGGCTGGGCCCAGAGCACCGGCGCCCTGCAGCGGTGGCGGGGGGCTCCGGGCAGCGGGGGAGCTGTCCGGCCTCTGGCCCTGCTGCCGCCCTCGCGTGGCCGCGCTCCCTGGACTCCCACAGCCGAGCAGGTAGGCGGTGCCGCTGGGCCGCGCGGAGGCGGGCGAGGGCTGCGCCGCCTGGGGCCGGAACCTCAGTGGGGTGGGGGTCTGGTCAGCAGCTGCGGGACCCCCAGCCGCTTGTCACCCCGCTTGCCGCCTGAGATGCCTGTGGGCACCCAGGACTTGCCTCCCGCCGCGCCAGCGAGGCGGCCTGTGCCTCGGAGCCGGGAACGGCCTCCCGCAGGTCCCTCCCCTCGCTGGGCTGCTCTGAGTACCAGCTCGTGCCTCCCACCCTGCAGGCGTGCCTCTGCGGGGGCCTGCGGCGCTGGAGGAGCCTCTGGGGCCACCGGACTGAGGGGCCGTGGCGGGCGGGGCTGGGGCAGGCCTGGGCCTGGGGGCGGCCTGGGGTCTGGGCGGTTGCGCTGCAGGGCAGGGCAGGGGGATGGTGTGAGGCCTCCTGGCTCAGTCCTCAGCCCCAGCCCCACCCGCCCCCTGTTTTGTCCTGGCAGGTATGAGCTGGGAGGCTTCCCCGGCGCAGGTGGGGGTGCTGGGGGGTGAACAGGGTGCATCTGGCTCAGCCTCGCCCCCATTAACCCTGCGGGCCTTGTCTGAGCCCACTTGCCTGGTGCAGCTTGTTGGTCTCCACGGCAACCAGAAGCCGGGGTCCCTCTGCCGTCACTGATTAATTCCTCCCTCCCGCCTTCCTCCCTCTCCTCCTGCCTTGCTTCCTCCACCATCACCTGTGGATCCTTCCAGAGCACGTGCTATGTCCCAGGCGGGCTGCGTGCCCATGTCATGGCCATGGGGGGCAGGGGCCCTGTCTGCAGGCTGCCCCGCCTGGTCAGGGGCAGCTCCGTGCCCCCTCCCTCGAGGGGCACCGCCCCCGGGGCCGCAGGACGGCAGGGGCTTGTCGCCGTCTGCCTGGCCCTTCCGTCCGCATCACCCGTAGCCGGGGCTTGCGCTGGGGGGAGGCGCCTGGTCAGCCCGGTGTTCCCAGATAGAGGGAAGGAGTCCCCACCATGGAGGGCGAGGGGTCCCGAGGCCCCAGGCCCTGTTTGGGATGTTTGTGAGCTGGTGATTTTCAGGGCCGCTCGGGAGTCGCCGCTCGGTATCAGCCATCGCGGCGAGTGGTCACCCAGCCTCCGGTTTCCTTTTGGTGATTCAGAAAGGAAACTGCTCCAGCCGCTGCTGCTGCTCCCCGGCTTGGGCAGCGCCGGCCGGTTTGGTCGGCCCATTGGGTACTGGTGACGCCACCCCCCCCCCGGGTGCTGACACCCCCTCACAGAGTCCTCGCAGGAGGACAGCTCCGGGGCCTCCGGCGTGTGGGGTCCTGAGCCGCTGCAGGCACCGCCCTCGTGGCTCCTCCCCCCTCCCAGTCAGGCCTCCCCAGCTTTAGTTCATGGGCTTGGGGCGAGACCCTCCCGTCCATGCCAGAGCCACCCCCCTCCTGGCCCCCCGGCCCCCCGGCCTCGGGATGCCCTTCCCAGCAGCAGTGTCGGGGGTGGTGACAGCGGCTGCCTGGACCTTCTATCTAGGACCCCCGGCCTCAGGGAGCCGGTTGTCTTGTCCAGCCCTGCGGACAGGAGACCGTCCTGTCCACTTTACAGATGGGGTCACTGAGGCCTGAGCCCCACAGCACAGCCCCGCCACGCGGCCACGCGCTGGGGATCTGGGCTGAGCGCCTGAGCTTGGGGCAGGTCCAGGTCCTCCGCCAGCTCAGCTGTGACACCCCGTGGCCTGGGTCAGACCCACCGGGTCTCCACCACAGACGGAGAGTTCCAGAACGTGGGCTATCCCTGATGTGTGGTTCCCACTGGGGTCTGGATATGTGTTTCCTTGGCGATGGTGAGGGCAGGGCCTCCGTGGGTCCTGGCCTCCTGCACCTCCTCCTGGAGGGACACCCCCTCAGCCCCGGTCCATCCCGCGGGTGGCTGGGCTGCGGTGTGTGGGCGTGAGGGGTCTCGTCACCAGGCCCAGCAGATGGCCGTCAGCTGCACGTCTGCTCCGAGGGCCGCCGGCCCTTTCTGGGTGACCTTGGACACACATCAGGCGTTAGCGTCTATGAAGCTGGATTTTCCTGTTGTTCCGTGGCCCTTTGGCTTTTGGGGCCATGAAGATGTACCCCTGAGTTTTCTTCTAAGAGTTTTGTGCTTTTAGCTTTTACAGTGAGGTCTGTTTAGTGGGGAGACCCTCCTGGGGTGTGTCCCACATGGGCTGCACACAGGCCACGCAGGTGCAGTTCAGGGCACTCTCACCTGCTGGTCGAGCCAGGAAACCAGCAGAGAGCAGCCCAGCACTCACCCCCGCCCCCGCCGCCCGCCAGGGCAGCTGTCCCGGCCTGGGGACACAGACTCTTGCCCCCTGCCTTGAACCTGGTAACGTGGGGCTGCGCTTCATGTCTGGGAACTGGGCCATCAGAGGCGTCCTGGAGGTCAGGGTGTGGGCGGAGAGGGTGAGGACGGGGCACCTGGCACCCCCGGCATCTGGGGCACCAGGCAGGCATGGAGCAGCCCCAGGGCCGGGTCCCTAGACGCCACCCGCTCGGCCCCTGCCTGCCGTGTGGCCTTTCTTGGCTCCTCCGGAGACGCAGCCTGCCTCACAGCGGCGTGTCAGCGTGCAAGGTGCGTCTGTTCCGGCTGCAGAAACTTGGCTGCGGTGCTCTTATTTTTGGAGCCTGAGGCTCTGCCAGGTGCTGGGGTGGGTGCAGCAGCGCCCTCATGTGGCCGGGGCATCTCCTGCTCGGCCCTCATCCCCGCAGGCGGTCGGCTTCAAGCCTGTCGTCTCACAGATGTCCCCGAGGGTCCTCCCTGAAGGGGCGCGGGGTGTGGGCCGGGTCGGGGTGCTCTGTGGGGAGCCAGCATTTGACAGCCAGGTCATTTCTGCTTTGGAGGATTGGGGGCCTTCCAGCCCCCTTTTACACACCAGGAGGGGAGTGCTGCTCCCCTCAAGCCCACCCTCCAGGGCTCACTGCCTGGGGGGAAAATGACCCCAAGTAATCGCCAAGCCTGGGAAGGGCACAGAGGGAGCCCAGATCAGGAGGCACCGGGGGGGTCTGGGGGGGTGACCTTCGGGGTGCATGAGCTATGTCGGGGTGGCAGGGGGAGGGTACGAAGGGCGCTCTGGGCAAAGGGCTTGGCGCGTGCAAAGGCCCAGGCCTGGCAGGATGCTGGGGTTCAGCTGCTGCTTCTGGGAGAATCCCTTGGCCAGGATGCCGGTGGACGCGTGGCTCAGCACACGGGGCACCCAGCAGAACAGCGTGTGCTGACCCGGGGCTCCGGGCTTCATCGCCGGCCCGGTGGAGAAGGGAGAGGGGCAGAGGCTTACGGCGCACGTTACCGCTTCCCTGACAGCCGGGGCCGCGTGATCGTGATCACCGGTTCCCGCGCGGGCAGAGGCGCTTCAGCTTCTCCCATCTGGGAGAGGCGGCCTGGAGTCCGCGCCCCCGCCTGCCCCCGCACTGGGGACGCCCCCAAGTGATGTGAATGCAGTGCACGGGGGCGACTTTCTTTTGCACAGTGTAGAAATAAGCCGCCGGTCAGTGTAACGTGTTCAGGTGACTCCAGGGTTCCCGTTTTAACCTAAACTCATGAATTTTAAGGATTATAAAAATAGTAAATGCTAATCGAGAAAATTGGGTAATACAGAGACACAAAAGCAAAATCCTCATCCTTTCCCGCCCTCCCTTCCGGGCTGTCCGCCCCCACCTGCCTCGCCCCCGTCCCCTCGCCCCTCCCCCTCCCCCTCCTGCCCACCCCGAGATGCAGAGGCGGAGGGGCCCACCCTTGGTCGGCCGCCCTGGGCTGGGGGAGGGGGGGTTTCTGCTCCACCCCTGGCCCGGCGGGCATGAGCGTGGTTCCATGCCCAGCAGCCTGGACGCCCATCCCCCGCCCGGCTCTGTCCCGGGGCCGTCCGTCCAGCCCCGTGGCGGCCCCTGTCACGCACCAGGCTGGCACGCCCGCGCCCCTGCAGCCCCCAGGTCGTGCCCAGGGCGGGGCGGGCGGCCGTGCGATCGCCCTCTGCCGTGTCTCCGCAGGCGGGGGAGAAGCACTTCCACCCGGCGTGCGCGCTCTGCGTCAGGTGCGGCCGCATGTTCTCGGAAGGGGAGGAGATGTACCTGCAAGGTGAGAGCACAGGGGCCCGCGCAGGCGGGAGGGAAGCAGGCGCGAGGCGGGCCGGAGGGGCCCTGTGGGTGTGGTGGCCGGCTGTGGCGACGCGGACATGACCGACCCTGAGCACGGAGCGGTGAGGACCCGGCCCCCCCCCCCCGTAAGGTTGACGCCCCCAAACGGAACCGCTCGTGCCACCGCTGGCCACGTCACTCACCCGCGCGGACAGGCGCCGTGTCCGCGTGAGAAAGTGGGCGGAGAGAAGGACACACAGGAGGAGGCCACGGGGGGCACCCGGGCCTCACTGCGGCCCGCGGGCATCAGGGTTGGCCGTGTCGTCCCTCACAAGCCCGGGCTCACCCTCCCCGCTCCAGGAGGCCCGTGGTGGGCGGGACGGCGCCTCCCGGCAGCCCCACCGAGCTGGGCCCACGGGGAAAGCTGGAGCAGGGTGGCTGACCGGCTGGCAGGTGACGGGGCCCAGGCAGGGTGAGAGCAGCAGGGTGGGGCCGGCCAGGCTCTCCCCAGTGACCAGGTCTCCGGTGCAGGAGGCCCGTTGTGCAGGCCTGGGAGGGGCGGGCAGGGGCTGGCACACAGGGCCCCGCAGGCCGCTGTGCGGATGTCAGGCCCGGTGACGTCACCGGGAGGCCTGGGCTGGTGTCGCCTGTTGTTCCTCGAGTCCTTGGAGCCCATGAAAGGGGCCTTTGGGCCCTGGTGGTGGGTGCTGGGTGTCGGCCTCACTGATGCTGCACAGTCGCACCACTCGGCCCCAGACGCGCTCTCCAAGGTCCTGGTCTCAGGACAAAGATGGCTTCACGTCCTGGACTGAGACGGTGCCCAATTCTGGGGCTGCCCTGGCCCTCTGTGGGGCGATGAGCCTGACTCTGGGCCCAGCTCTCTGGTCCTGGTCTCCAGGGCCTGTCACCGCTGGGTCCTGCAGCCGGGGCTTCTCTTGGGGCTCAGACCACCCCCCCCCCCCCGGCTTGGTCACCTCGATGTCTCTTCCTGTGTAATTAGAGACTGATGTGCACCCCGACTTGTTTGGGGGGGCGCAGGAGTCGCGCAGACCTGCCCCACCTCCACGCGGGCACCTGAGTGAAGCAGCGGCTGGAGCAGCATGGGTGTGAGGAGGGCGGCTGGGTCCGGGGAGGGTGCTGGGACCCTCAGGGCGAGTGAGAGCCCGAGGCCGCTGCTCTCTCCTGCCGCAGGCCCGCGTCTCGGGTGGACACTAACCGTCCCGTCTGTCCGCAGGGTCCTCCATCTGGCACCCGGCGTGTCGGCAAGCAGCCAGGACTGAAGACAAGAGCAAGGTGCGCAGGGTCACCGTCCTTGCCGGTGCATGTCTGCCTCTTGATAGAGCCGGGTGACCGCTGACCAGCAGGCGGGCTTCCTGCCCAGCCCCCTGGGCCGTGAGCAGGGGCACAAGGTCCTGGGGTTGCAGTATCAGCTGAGGGGCAGTGGGGGCCCCGCGCTGGCCTCCTGGCCCCTTGGCCATTCATCACACACCGATGCCGTGAGGCTTGGAGTCAGCTGGGAGGGTGGCAGGTCCCGGCCCCGAGGCCGCGCGCCCCTCATGCCAGCTGCAGTCCCAGGCCGGGCTGTCCAGGTGCAGGAGTTTGTAAGGGGATTCCCAAGATGTGCGGAGGCTCCCGTCGCAGTTGGGGTTTATTTCAGGGGAAGACGGTGTGAATCAGCCCAAGGCCCCGGGACAGGCGCGTGGGGCAGCACCAGCCCCCGCCTCCTGATGGAGTCTGGACAAACTTCCTCCCGGCACCCACAGGGCAACACGTGCCCCGAGTGTGCCCCCTCCGGGGACCTACTGGGGCTCCACTTGCTCACTGACCGCATGGTTGACTCACACCCCAGGGCCACTCTGGGTCACATGGTCACGCTGCTGTGGCTTGTTCTGGGGTAACAGCTGGACTCTAGAATCCAAGGTCAAGCAACAAGGGACGAAGGGAAGCTGGTGGCCCGGGAGGGGCAGGGGCTTGGCTGCCTGGGCCTGCCGCCCCCGGGGCCACAGGCCACCACCCCCATGTTGGCTGAGTTCTCAGAACCGCCGCTGGGTTTCTGTAACCTGTCAGGCTAGTGCAGGATGAGACCTAGGTGGGGGGACCCGCCTGCTCCCCAACCCGAGCGCTGGGGACAGGTGAAACCCTCAGGTTCCCAGCCCTGGGGAGGACTCGGGGCTCCCATGCTGGCCAGGGCTGGTGCTTGGTGGCTTGGACTGAGCGGCTGGCCCTGCGGTTCCCCACCCCCACGGCCTGGAGATCTGAGCCAAGGAACCAGGGAGGAGCGGGGTCCCTGCCTTTACCCTGCGGCCGAGAGGCCCGCTCCCGAGGAACAGGGGCAGCGTCCTGACGCAACAGGAGGAGCCTTGCCCTGGTGCTGGCTCTCTGCCCCCCAGCCGTGTGGCCTGGACCAGCCGCTGGCCCCTCCGCGCCTCGGCCCGCGGTGTTAGCGGGGAGAGAGGGGCGGGCCCTGCAGCCTGTGCTGGGTGAGTCCTGGCGGAGTCGCAGGGCTGGGCTGTGGCCTGTGGTGCTCCCTGGGCCCAGGCCAGCTGCTACAGGGCTGGGGCCGGGGTCTCTGGGGTCTGGACGAGGCCCACGAGCAGCTGTGGATGCCGAGTGTGGCCGTGGGGCCCTCTGGGAGATTGGCGTCAACGTGGGGAAGGTGAGCGGCCCCGTGTGGCTGACCACCCCCCAGCCCTCACTGGATGGAGGTGCTCTGCTCACAGGATGGGGCCCAGCCCCCGAGGCGTGTCGTGCGCCCCACCCCGCTCTTGCTCAGGAGTCCCTTCAGTGTGCTGGGCCACGGCCGAGCCCTTGTCACCAGCGGGCAGTGCCCCCCCAGGGCCAGCCCCGCGCAGCTGCAGCTCCCGCCCATTTGCAGAGCCAGGGCTTCCTGTCTGAGCCCACAGGGACGTCAAGTCACGGGGACTCCTGAGCCCCACGGCTCCCCTCTGACCTGACCCTCACCTTCAGGGAGGAAGGAGGAGGAAGCTGAGAATCAAAGGGCTTTTTAAAATGTAACGCGTTTATCACGTCGTTTCTGGTCAGGCAAATAGGCGCCTGGTCACAGGCAGGAGACAGCCCGTGTCCCCGCCGCGGAGCGGTGCCGCTGTGCAGAAAGCAGGTGACTCAGGAGTGGCTGGAGTCCAGGCCTGCGCTGCCTGAGTCTGTGGGGAGACCCCGCCCTGCCTGCCCACGTCTGAGGGCGCAGGCAGACCCTGTGAACCCCATCCCTGCGCAGAACTGGACGTTAAGGGGGGCCTCCAGGGGACGGGGGAGCAGGGGAGGGGCAGGGGCAGGAAGAGCTGCTGTCACGGAGGGCGGGGCAGGGCCGGGGGAGTGAGCTGCGGAGGCGGGCGGGGGTCACCGTCTCCTCTTCTCTCTCCTTCTAGATGCAGAACCAGGTCAGCAGCCAGGCTCACCCGGGCACCACCCCCAGTGCCTTACAGGTGCGTGCTCCTGGGCGTGCCCTTCCGGCCCGCCCTGGTCTTGTCCCTTCCTGCCCAGTGAGGAGGGTTGGGCTGTGCCCGGAAAGGGCGGTGTCTCCAGGCCTGGGGTCAGGGGGCTGCTGACACTGGCCAGGGGGCCCCCACCACAGACCCCTCCGCTGGCTGCAGGCGACGCCCAGGGCCAGGCACGGCCGGCGGCTCCCCAGGCCTCCTCTTGGGTGGGGGCCGCGTCCCCTCCTGTGCCCTGCGGGACGGTCCCCCTGCCTGCCTGCCTGCGTCCGCTCCTCTCCTCACAGGGACCCTGCAGGCATGTGTCCCGGTCGCTCGCCCCGAGCACTTCTCTCCAGGGCCCCGTGTCCTGCAGACAGTGCTGGCGGGCGTGCGGGCGTGCGGGGGGATGGCCGCCTCCTGAAGGCCCGGGGCGCTGGCCCCTGTATCCAGGCCCTTCCTCCCCACCAGGAGACCAGGACCTCCTCGGAGAGCATCATCTCCGCACCCGCATCTAGCACCTCAGGATCCCCGAGCCGTGTGATTTATGTAAGTTGGAGGCTTTGGGGTGGCAGGGCCAGGGTCTAGGGTTGCAGCTGCGCAGCCCCGTGGGGCCGGGGGGCGCCGGGCGGGATGGCGTCAGGAGGTGAGCCTCGGGGGCGGGCAGGCGGCCTGACCGCAGGTCCGTATGTGGGCCTGAGCTCGGCGGTGCCGCTGTGTGTGTGTGTGTGTGTGTGTGTCTCTGTGTCTCTGTGTGTGTGTATGTGTGTGTGTGTGTGTGTCTCTGTGTGTGTGTGTCTGTGTGTCTTTCTGTCCAGTTTGCTCCCAAATGACGCTGGCTAGGGTGGCGTCCATCGGCCACCGTCTCATTGTTAATGAGTGTGTGAGCACAGCGTGGGTGCGAGTGGGGTGCGCAGGTGTGTGCGCCTGTGCACGTAGGGCCGTGACTGCGCGCGCGCGTGCAAGGGAGATGGCCGTCCTGGCCCACTGCCCGCAGCCCTTGCCCACGGTGGCCGGAGCAGAGGGGCTGTTGCGTGTCCCTGCTGGCGCGTCCCTGCACGCTCGGGAGCTGGACCCCGCGGCCCGGGGCTGACCCTCAGGCTGCCGCAGCGAGGGGCTGCGTCCTCAGGTGGGTTTTACCGACCGGCCTGCTTTCCTCCCAGGCGAAGCTGGGGGATGAGATCCTTGACTACAGAGACCTGGCCGCGCTCCCCAAGAGCAAGGCCATCTACAACATCGACCGCCCCGACATGATCTCCTACACGCCCTACGTCAGCCACTCGGCGGGGGACCGGCAGAGCTACGGCGAGGTAGGCCAGCACGAGCGTGCCCGCCCTGGACGCCGGCCGCCTCCCGCAGCAGCTGGGGACCCTGGCCTTCGGGGGCTCCATGGGAGCTGGCTAGTGCCCAGGAGGCCCGGATGTGGCGCCCTGATGTGGTGCCCGACACCAGCCCGCTTCCAGGCAACTTTCACGGAGTGTCCCAGGCGTCCTTTCTCTAACTCCCGGGGCTCCTGGTCCCGTGGTCCTTGCCCGCCACGCTGCCCCTCTGTCCTCAATCCTGACGGACTCCCCCAGCCCCTGTGGCCGGGCGCCCTGTGGGGACGTCTCTCCCCACTACCTCCCCCACTTAGTGTAGGCAACTGTGGGCTTCCCGTCTCTCGTTGGCTTGAGGGCCTCTGTGTCTGGGCGCCAGCCGCCTTGAGAGCTGTTCGCTCGTGGGTGGCCACCCCGAGCTCCCCGGAGTGCCCTGAGTGTACCTGAGTGTGCCCGCCGCTGTACCAGAGTGCCATGAGTATGCCCCCACTGTCCCGGAGTACCCTGAGTGTACCCCCACCATCACAGAGCACCATGAGTGTGCCCCCACTGTCACATGCTCTCAAGAGCCGACAGAGGTCACTTGGGGCTGTGGTGCGGGTGCCACGCTGGGCACTGGGCACTGGGTAGGGCAGGTATAGAGGCCCCACTTCCTTGCTCAGTGGTCAGCGGGTGACCCTCCTGGTGGATTTCTGCCTCGGTGCTGTGCTTCTCTGGGCCCTGAGGACTGGGTGCTGAGCCCCACTAAAGTGGGCTGGAGAGCAGGCCAGGGCGGAGGGTCCCCGCACCCCTTACCTGGGGCTTCACTGCCCAGCCTCTGGCCTGAGCTCCAACAAAGCTGCTGGAAGAAGCTAAGTTGCTTGACCATAGCCCCGACAGTGAGCAGCATTGCTGAGGCCAGGACCAGGCCTTCTGCCTTCAAAACCACTGTTGGCTGTTCCTTAACCCCACCGCGCCCTGCTCAGGCAGCCCGGCCTGAGCCTCCCCATGGAGCCCAAGGTTCCTGTGCAGATTCCCTGGCCTCTAGGCAGGCAGCACATGCTCAAGGGGACACCCTCCATCCCGTGCCTGCGGGTCAGCACAGAGCAGGGCGCGCGGACAGCCGAGCTGCCGCGTGGGATCCAGCCATGTGCATTGGGGCATGTCTGAGGACATGAGGCCCAGAGGCCCGTGCTCAGGGGCAGAGCTGGACTCGGACCTGGGGCCGACTGAGTCTCCACGCCTGCTTCAGCCACTGCCCAGAGCTGTCTGGCCCCCGCTGTATTCACCCCACACCCAGGGCCCTGGGGCACCCAGCTGGGAGCCTAGGGGTGGCCCCCAGGGCAGGGAGCCATCTCTGGCCTGGAAGCCCCAGGCCAGCGGGTCGGGGCTGAGCCGAGCAGAAGCTGGCCATGGCTGTGCATCTCCTCCAACTCCGTCAAGCCCAGAACCCCGGCAGAGGGCCACGGGAAGGAGAGTGGGCGCGGCTTGGAGCCCTTGCTGCCTCTCCGGGCCTTAGTTTCCTCTCTGTATAAGGGGGAGGCGGGGAAGACCTTCCCCTTCCAGTCTAAGGGGAGGAGAGGAGCATGAGGAGACCGGCCCGGCTGCCCGGGCTCCTGGGAGCTGCACGGCATCTTCCCGCCTGGCCAGGTGTGTGGGTGGGGACCCCAGTTCTGGGCCTCTTCTGGGGCTGAGCGGGGCTGGCCCTCCCCACCTCCCCCCGGCCCCCTGCTCTGGATGGCCGGTACGTCCTCTGGTCCCCTTTCCTCCATGTTCTGGGGGAAACCCATGGCGATGTGCTCACGGGTGCGGCCCCCGAGCCCCGGGTCTTCGTTTCTGGAAAACACGCCTCGGTGGGAGGCTGGCCGGCGCCGGGAGGAGAGGGGCGCCAGGACCGCGCGACACGCGTCTCCTGGCCCCGTCTCTGTCTCTCTCCGCTGACCGCATGCTGCAGAACCACAGCCCGGAAGCCTCCTGACTCACGGGCCTCGTTCCTGGCGGGGCGGGGCTGTCGCGTGGCCATCCTGCCCCTCATGGCCGTCCTCCCCCGCGTGAGCGTCCCCCCCACCCCCGCGGCTGGGGCCCCGCTAACAGGCACCTTGTGTGTTGTGTCCACAGTCCGCTCAGGTGCCCTCGCCAACGCTGACCGAGGTAACCGCCCACCCCTGCCTGCACTGCCCCTGCTCGCACCTCGGGGTCACAGAGTGATCGTCCCCGGAGCCCCGACATGGCCCTGCCAGCCGGGCCAGGCCGGCTCCATGCTTGGGGGTGCCCCGGCTGGTTATCCCTGCCATCGCCTCTCCCTGCATGCTTGCCTGGCACCTTGCCGGCCCCGCGATGTGGCAGCGGGACAGGCCTCGGGGTCCCATGGCCTCCTTCAGAGGAAATCACAAGCCCGGGAGGATGCAGCCACCCGGTGCCGCCCAGCAGGACAGTCTCCTCGCTGGCCTCTGTGGCCGCAGCCTGGTTTCTGCCCCGCTGCTCTAGTGGACAGGTGAGGTGGAGGCCTCGTTGGCCTCCCTCTGCCCTCAGGGCACCCAGGAGGCAGAGGGGTTCCAGCTCAGGCTGCACCCCACCCACCCCCAGGGCCACCCCTGGCCATGGCCACCCCCGGCGCCTCAGCTCACTCACTTTGCGATTCCTGCCTGGGGGACCATGGCAGTGTCAGGCCGGGGCAGGGCCCTCACGCCTGCGCGGGGACCTGGGGGAGGTGGAAGCTGCTCTTAGGCAGCCCGACGGCTTGCAGCGCCTCTGGGCTGTGGCCACCCTGGTGGGCCAGTGTGCACCCACCATCTGAGCGCACAGCCTGCAGGCCTGGGGCCAAGGTCCCGGCCTGCCTGCTCTCCCTGCCCCCTCCCAGTGCGGCTCTGGGGGAGTCCCTGGAGGGCCACCTCCCTGTTCCCCAGCACGCCCCGGCCCGCCCTCCTGACACCCCGGAGAACATAATCTTCTGCGGAGGCCCCTGCCTGGCTTCTCCACTACCCTCAGTCATGGCCCCTTCGTGTCGGAGAGGGGCCGGGGAGGCCGCCCTTTGACCCTGACGGTGTCCTTCTGTCGGGGAGAACTTGCCTGGCCAGCCAGTCTGTCGGCATCAAATCCTTGGGTCCATTTATGGGACAAGCTAACATGCGAGTGACCAGCCAGCCATGAACGTCCACCCCATGCATGGCTGGTGAGCCTGTGGACAGGCCAGCAGAGGAGGCAGGGCCTGGAGGCCGCAGGGAATGCCCGGGCACGTGACTGGACAGCAGGCTCCAGCTGCCTGTCCTGGGTGGGGCAGGCCAGAGGGCACAGAGGCAGGACCTGGTGGGGGCTGACAGGGTGGGGCGGGCCTGAGCGGCTGGAGGGGGACACAGGGCTGGAGGGACAGTGCCTTGGGTGGTTCCGCTGAAGAGCGAGCCCGAGAGGCAGAGGTGACCTCGGAGAGACTCTGGAGCCATGAGCACCAGACCCAGCCTGGAGGCTCATCCCCACGCCGGCGGGCAGCACAAAGCAGCGGCACCCACCCCGCAGCCTGACGCTGGCCGAGTGGGCTGGGGCTGGCTCTGCTCTCCCGCCCCGTGCCGCACCCTCCCGCCAGCTGTGTCCACCCTGGCTGGCCTCCCCCGCTTGAACTGCTCTGCATCGTGGGCTCCCAGGGCCTGACCTGGTGGCGTTTCAGTCCTGGGAGGAGGCCCTGCCTGCCCTCATCTCTACCCCGAGGTGGGGAGCCCCATGGCCGCAGGGGAGAACAGAATCTCAGTGGTTCTCAAACTCACTGAGTTCCAGGGAGCCTGGGGTGCCGGAGGGTGGGCAAGAGGGGAACTGAGGGGTGTTGCTGGAGCAGCGTCCCTCACCTCCTCCTCCGTAGGGGTCTCAGCCACAGGAGGAGCTGATGGAGGGTGGGCGGGGCCAGCCCCCAGCACCTGGTGGGCGCAGGGACCAGGTGCTGGCTGAGGAGAGTGTCCATGCCCAAGTCAGGCCTCCCCTGACTTCAGGTGTGGGCTTCACTTGGGGTGTGTGTGCTCGGCCCTTGGGTGCTGAGAGCAGATGCCCGTTGCGGGGGGGCAGGCAGATGGGCAGGCGCTCACCAGGGCCGCGCTCTCCTCCCAGGGGGACCAGGACGATCGCTCCTACAGGCAGTGCCGGACCTCCAGCCCCAGCTCCGCCGGGTCGGTCAGCCTCGGGCGCTACACGCCAACCTCGCGGTCGCCCCAGAACTACAGCCGAGCAGGTACTCGGGCCTGGGCTTGGCCCAGCAGCGCTGCGCCTCCTGCTGTTTTTCCTCGATGAGTCTGTCTCCTGCTCTGCGCAGCTGGAAAAACTACGAGCAGGGTGGGGGCGGCGGGACTGGGGTCCATCGGCAGCTCCTTAGAGAAAGGCCCTCTCCCTCCGGGTAGAGCGCCCTGCGAGGCACTGGCAGCCGTGGTCAGAGCCGGCGGCAGAGTGTGCGCCGGGCGGCAGGCGCTTAGGGCCCAGCTCGTGTTCCGCTAGCAAGAGGTGTTGTGGCGAACGGCGCGAATGTGGCGACCAGGAGGGTCCTGAGCGCCCGCGGTTCTGGGCAGGCTGGGTGGACCCCAGCCTGGTGGCAGGCAAATGGGGTCAGGCAGCCATGGACACGCCACCTGGAGCAGAGCAGCTGGGGAGGGGCCACTGCCAAGCCCTCCAGCATGAGGGCCTCCGGGGAGGCCCCCTCACCCCATTTCACCTCCTTCCTGCCAGCTGTGTCCTGCTCCCCCAAAGCTTTGAAAGCCCCTCATCCCCTCAGCATGCCAAGGCCACGGGGCGCTTCACACAGACCCAGCCTTTTTGAGGGAGTTTTCCAAGCCACTTCCTCCTCTGCCAGCTGCTGCGTGACCCCGGCTTTCACACGCAGGCACTGGAGCTTACCTTGGCAGGCTTTGAGGAAAATCAGTCACTCACTCGCAAAATGATTTTAATTGAATGTGCACGTACGTCCTGCTCAGTAGACGTTGGGAGAGGAGATGGGAGAGTGAGGCCTGAGGAGAGAGGAGAGAGGGGTGAGGAGTGAGGAGAGAGGGGTGAGGAGTGAGGAGTGAGGAGAGAGGAGACAGGAGTGAGGAGAGAGGGGTGAGGAGAGGGGTGAGGAGAGAGGAGTGAGGAGTGAGGAGAGAAGGGTGAGGAGAGAGGGGTGAGGAGAGAGGGGTAAGGAGAGAGACAGGAGTGAGGAGAGAGGAGTGAGGAGAGAGGAGACAGGAGTGAGGAGAGAGGAGTGAGGAGAGAGGAGACAGGAGTGAGGAGAGAGAACTGAGGAGAGAGGAGACAGGAGTGAGGAGAAAGAACTGAGGAGAGAGGAGACAGGAGTGAGGAGAGGGGTGAGGAGTGAGGAGAGAGGAGTGAGGAAAGAGGGGTAAGGAGAGAGGAGACAGGAGTGAGGAGAGAGGGGTGAGGAGAGAGGGATGAGGAGAGAGGGGTGAGGAGAGAGGAGACAGGAGTGAGGAGAGAGGGGTAAGGAGAGAGGGGTGAGGAGAGAGGAGAGAGGGGTGAGGAGAGAGAAGTGAGGAGAGAGAAGTGAGGAGAGAGGGGTGAGGAGAGAGGAGAGAGGGGTGAGGAGAGGGGTGAGGAGAGGAGTGAGGAGAGAGGGGTGAGGAGAGAGGGGTGAGGAGAGAGGGGTGAGGAGAGAGGAGTGAGGAGAGAGGGGTGAGGAGAGAGAAGTGAGGAGAGAGGGGTGAGGAGTGAAGAGAGAAGGG